>NW_016107316.1:15992403-16025521 GCF_001604975.1 Cebus imitator | reverse complement strand
AAAAAAAAGTGCGGCCAGGTGTGGGGGCTGACCCCTGTAATCCCAGCACTTTGAGAGACTGAGGTGGGCAGATTACTTAAGGTCAGGAGTTTGAAACCAGCCTGGCCAAAATGGTGAAACTCCATCTCTACTAGAAAAAAAAACCCCATCTGTACTAAGCCTACATATATGGCAAATGGAGTAAAACCAATACATCATTGTTCACCCAGGGACTCTTAAGCAACCTCTGACATGCAACATTTACCACCTATAAAATCTCTAACCATCATTCTCAGCAAACTGACACAAGAGCAGAAAATCAAACACCGCATGTTCTCACTCATAGGCGGTGTTGAACAATGAGAACACATGGACACAAGGAGGGGAGCACTACACACGGGGGTCTGTTGGGGGGAAATGGGGGAGGGACAGGGGGGTGGGGAGGTGGGGAGAGAGAGCATGAGGAGAAATGCCAGATGTAGGTGAACGGGAGGAAGGCAGCAAATCACACTGCCACGTGTGTACCTATGCAATAATCTTGCATGTTCTTCACATGTACTCCAAAACCTAAAATGCAATTAAAAAAAAAATCTCTATCACTCTCAATTTTAACAAGAGAAGAAAACACTCCTACATTTCAACAGCCATGGTAATAGAAATGAAAGTAAGAAAATGACCACACTGTTCTTTCAATCAAACTTTTCACTGTCACTTAGTCACAAGCAAAGCCTCCAGCATCCTCATGGTCATCCCAGCACACTCTTACTTTAATATCTATCCTATTTGTCAAAGCATTTTCACAAACATCATCTAATTAATCTGCAAGGTAAATAAGGCAGCTATTTGTAAATACATTTTTACAGATATAGAAGAACAAAGTGATTATGAGCACAAGACCATAGTAAAGCATGGCTTGAATTCCCTGTTTCACTATTTCTTAGCAATATGGCCTTGGACACTTTAATCTTTCTGAAATGCAAAAATAAAGATGATAATGGCTGGCTTACGGGGATTGTTATAAAGATTAGATTACCAACATATATAAAGCACTTAGCACATAATCTGGCACAAAACAAGCACTAGGTGAATGGTAGCTGCTGTTGTCATCATTGCTGATTTTGTTGATTACGTAAGATTAAACAGCTCCAACACAGAGGAGCCAAGACTGAAACCTAGATCTTCTGGATTCCACACAATATTGCTTCATTCTCACATAGTCACACCAGGAGTCTTATTTGTACAAAGCAGATTCTATCATTTCCAGACAATGCCTCCCCGTTTTCTTCTAGACAACATGGTAATCACTTTGGGATTTTAAGAAGTAAAAGCCAATAGTGATACCAACAACCACTAACATCACAAAAGATAACCAGAGATTTTGTGTGTCTCACAATAGTATCTATAAAGTTGTCTTGCCCTCCCGCCCCCAAAAAATCAAACCTGATTCAAGGTTCTACGTCAAACTATCAATTTACAGAATATATAGAGGGCAAATCAACACATTTAGCTAAACTGCAATCCAGACTGCAGGAAATTCTATAAGACAACCACCCAGGTTCTTCAAAAGATAAATTACAAAGGGAAAAAAGGTGGGGGAAGAGGGAATCTATAAATTTTTTAAAAGACTTGAGATATTTCATTCATTAAATTTTTTTTAATTCTCCCCCCAAAAAGGCAATATCAGTCCCATGTACATCTGCTTGGGGTAGTGAATATGCTAATGATATAACCAGAATATCCAAGAATATTTTAGACTTTGGGAAATTCCTTTTTTTTTGACCATTGCAAATAAATTAATTAATGTTCTGGCTTGTAAAAGAAAGGCAATAACAACACATACAGCTTTTACTCTGCCTATGCTATAACCTAATATAAAAGTCTTATTCTGAAGAGTATTCTTAAGACTATAGGTTCACAAGTTTTTTAAATAATGTCATAATTATGAAATGAAAATTTCACAATTTTCTTTGTAATTAAAGCTTAAAAGAAAGCTCACACCATCAATAGGACTAGCTGTCAAAGAGAACCTTCCCAGAAGTAACCTATCTATGATATGATTTGAGATATCTTAATAAAAATTATAGCTCCTCCTTGTCATGAGGATGTAGCTAGCTTGAGGTAAATTAAATGAAAATTAATCTGAAATTTCAATATGAGCATATGCTATAATAAAATTACTTGTTTCCATATTATTCCAAAAAGGATTTGAGACTGCTCACAGGGTGAATTAGAATTAAAAAGAAAGAAGAAATTGGGCACAGAGAAAATGAGGGAGGAAAATAAGATAAAGTCAGAGGTAAGTTTACCACACAAACCATATGCCACAAGGTCCTATTCAGTTATAAGAGAAGGAATACACATTTGACTCTGAGTTCCCTTCCAAAGAGAGAAATAACTATCAGTTACAAAAGTCATGATGACTATGTAACACAAGCAAACCAGCTGGTCAAAGGAAACACCGTGTTTCCTGGTACCAAGACCTGGGAAAAAACTTACTACATAGATTCTAATGACAATGATGATGATGATGATGATGATAAAAAATATAGCTCTGAAATGTTTATAGCACAAAGAAATGATATATGTTTGAGGTGATAGATATCCTAAATATCCAGATTTGATCATTATACACTGTATGCATGTATCAAAATATCACATGTACCCCACTAGTAGGTAAGATTCATTTTAAACATTAAAAAAAAAAAAAAAAACCAGCAGCTCACCTTCATTGTATATGTTCTGGACCAGGCATGCCCTAAGCATTTTATATGTGTAAACTCACAAAATTCTCACAGACACCTTGTGGAGATAGGTACTATCATCCCTAACTAATAGATGAAAAGGCTGAGGCACCAAGAGGTTAAGCAACACACAATTAGTAGCAGAGAGAGCCAGAATTCAAGCTTGGGAAATCTGGCTCCAGAGCCCACACTCTTAACACAGCCCCCCATCTAGAAAGCTGTCTCCCTTTGGATATAAGTATTTGCTTCCAACTAAAGACAGTATTTCCCCATCATACATTAGCTCATTTTATGTTCAGTCTTAGTCCTCCAGATCAGCTGCTAATAGTAACAGTAGTACTGTAATAGTAGCAACAACATCAACAAGGATATTGAGATAAAGGAGATAATATCCTCACAAGAACTCTAGAAGAGGAGTACTAAATTTCATAAAGCTGTTTCTTTTAATAGCTCCCAATAAATGTTTATTGCATAACACCAAAGAACAATTCTGTAAAAGCAATTCTATCCCAGTCTAAAACAATGCAATCAACATACACTCTGGTATTCGGGCCTGATTCAAGTAAAAACTGATTATTTCTAAAGCAATGGATTGAATGTCTTTTAAGCAATTCTCAAAAAATGCTGTTTCTGACTACTAGGCTTTTTATAAAAATCAGGCAGCAGAGTATGCGGATACATAGTTGCTAGAGTGAAGCTATTCCATACTGCCAATTAGAGGTACTATATATATTTCATAGTCAATCAAATGCAGTCAGGTGAATATTCTCTATGAAAATTAAGGAATCTAACCACTAAAGATGTCTAAGTAGGCTGCCAACCCACCTCTCCATGGAGGTGAGCCAAGAAAGTAGCATGCCAAAATTTTCCTCTGAAAATGATTCTGAATCTGCACCAATGGACAGTCAATTGAGTCCCAAAATTCTATAGCCTTCAAATGTTGTCACAATGATTTTGACCCCAAAAGTTCTCAAAGCAAGAGCTTCCCAGCATTAGCTCAGCCATAAAATTACCTAAATAAAGCAGCCATAGAGCATCCAACTGAGAAACATGTACCCTCAGCTAACCAAATGAACTGGGCAGCATACAGGGTTATTAGATACAAGCCAATTAAATGCCCAGGGATATCTGTAAAAAAAAAAAATATATATATATATATATATATATATATAATGTAAGCTTTAGAGTAGCACATGTCATAGCTTTCTGAAATAACTAAGTAGCAAGGTCAGCTGTCTACCAAGTCCATTCCTAGTTAGTATAAATATAACTACACCATAGGCATATTACAGCTAGGAAGCAATTTTTTTAAAAAAGACAAGTACTTCAATGTGAAAGTGAACAAATATGAATAGGACAAACTTAGAGGAAAAAATCTAATATACAGTAAACATTTAATTTAATAAGATTATCAACATTATCAATAGTAAGGGAACTGCAAATTATGTTATACCATTTTCACCCATCAGATAAGCCCAAATAGAAATGACTGTTAACATACAGACTTAATAAAGATGGGGGAAAGCAGCAACTATTACATGATCTCAGCAAAAGTGTAAACTGATAAAGCCTTTGTGGTGACAATTCGAAAAGACATCAATGTTTTAAATGTACCCAATAATTCCATGATTGTTATCATACATATGCAAAAACAAATACAAACAAGGATGTTTACTGAAACACAGTTTGAAACAGCAAAAAACTGGACATCTAATCCATAAAAAGAGAGATAGTTTAAAAAATTACAGAATATACATCCAATGTAATGCTATGCAACCATTAAAAAGATAAAATGGCACCTTCATATTCTGACATAGACAGATTCTCATGACAGGCCAGGCGCAGTGGCTCACGCCTATAATCCCAGCGCTTTGGGAGGCCCAGGCAGGCGGATCACAAGGTCAGGAATTCAAGACCAGCCAGGCCAACATGGTGAAACCCCATCAAAAAATTAGCTGGGTGTGGTGGCAGGCGCCTGTAATCCTAGCCACTCAGGGAGCTGGGGCAGGAGAATCGCTTGAACCCGGGAGGCAGAGGTCGCAGTGAGCTGAGACCACACCATTGAACTCCGGCCTGGGCGGCAGAGCTAGACAGTGTCTCAAAAAAAAAAAAAAAAAAAAAAAAAAGATTCCCATGACATTAGGTTTTTAAAGACATAACAACTCACAAAGTACGATCCCATTTGTGTGTGTGAAACAGAAAGAGCACAAGGGAGATGTGCCAACAGGGGTAAGGATTAGGGAGGACTCTTTCAGTTACAAAAGACGGAAACACAATGCAAACCAGCACAAGCAAACTGGGCAACTGATTAGTTCATTTAACTGGGAAATACTGGGTGGATCTAATATAAAATGCAACTAAGATCCTGAGGCTCCAATGGCTCCCAAAGCTCATGCATTCAAGCATGTGAGAGTGAGTGTGGTGTGTGAGTGAGTCTGTCTATGACAGAGTCTGTCTGTCTCAGTCAGCTCTGCTTTACTCTGCATGTTGGCCTCATTCTTTCCTATGGCAGATGGGCTTCCTTCATGGCACTCTCTTTATTAGCTTAGCAACTCCAATAGGATGAACCTGTCCTTCATCCAATATGTTTTTCAACCTCAAGGAAGGACTCAACCTGCCCAGGTCATCACATGGCCACCCAGCAGCAATCACTGTGTCCAAGAGAATGGAGTATTATGACAGACCAAGCCTAAATCACACGCCCATTCCTTGGGCCAAAGGGAAGGATGCTGTGACCTAAAAAAAATTAAAAAGAATGGGGGGAGGGGTGTTTACTAGATAACCTAAATTAACGGCTACCATTAAAAAAAAGTCTTCAAGACAGAGACTTTCACTTTTTAACTCTATATACTTCTAGTTCTTTGAATTTGTTATTAGAATGTCATCATGTATCTTATATGGTTCATTATTTAATTTTAAAAAGAAAAAAACATTGGAATATGGTCAGAAAGTCTAAGGTTTAAAAAGTTCAGGATTGATGACTTTAGGAATAAAACAGTGAAAAAATCATGTCTCATGCACAAATAAGGATCTAAGCTTTCTAGTTGTTCTGCACATTAGGCCAACATCAATAGCTGGCCAACTATTATAACCACCACCCAGTAGTCCTTAGCAAACCAAGCATTAGAAAGGCAAACAGAGAAACAGGTTTTAATTAATTAAAAAGGGGAAAATGACCTCCAAGGATACTAGAGAAATTTTGTGAACTCCTCAGACAGCAAAAGTCTCCAAAAGTATCTAAAAGCCCTTTACTCCCTCTCTCACTTTTCTTACCCTATAATCTTACCAGTTAACAATACAGGTAGGAAAGTCTGAACCAGGCGTACTGAAGCCAAATATTCACTTTCTGTTTCAAATATCCACTCTAAGGATGGTAGCAAACTAAAACAATTTATAATACTTAACCCCGACGCATTAGTAAAATTTCTCCTTTAATTGTCCCAAAGGCTACATTCAGAGCCTGTAAGTTCCTTACACAAATAAATTTAATAATAAAAATTCCATTTAGATTGACACATAAAAGCAATTCCACTTTTCTTCAATAACTCCAAGTAGGGACTACCAATTTTGGTATTCATTTCTAAAGAAAATCAATTCTGCTACAGTGAGGCAAAACCATTTACTGCTCACCAAATATTCATGTTCCTACCCATACTTCCTAGGCCCTTAAGTAGTGCCCTATGACTACTTTTAACCAATAGTCTATAAGAAGAATTGATGTGGGTCACCTTAGGGCCAAAGCCACAGTAACCAAGGAGGCTTCATGCTCTAGATGGTACACCAAACCTACTTTATTAACTACAAAACTCATTTTTCATGTTCCATGGGACAACGCCATAAGCAACATTCCAAAGCCCACAAATCGAATTCAAATCCATTTCCTCTGAAACGCCTACCCAGATCATATTAGGCTCCTAGTATCACCAGTAAAAAACTTACGAATATATACTATGGGTAGAGCATTATAAAAGCACTGTGATATAAACAAACTAGTACAATAAATAGTCTCTATCCATTATAATTTACAATCCAGAGGGAAAGGATACACATAAAAACAGAGAGAGGTAGCTGGGCGTGGTGGCTCACACCTGTAATCCCAGAACTCTGTGAGGCCGAAGAGGGTGGGTCACCTGAGGTCGGGGAGTTCAAGACCAGCTTGGTCAACATGGCGAAACCCCACATCTACTAAAAAACACAAAAATTAGCTGGGTGTGGTTGTGCACATCTGTTATCCCAGCTACTTGGGAGGCTGAGAAAGGAGAATCTCTTGAACCCAGGAGGTGGAGGTCGTAGTGAGCCGAGATCATGCCACTAGACTACACTCCAGACTGGGCAACAAAACAAGACTTCATCTAAAAAAAAAAAAAAGAGAGAGACAAGCATACATGATAATAAATTTCAAGTGCAAGAAACAGTAAGTGCTAGATGAATTTCCACATCTCAGTTAAAAACTAAGTCATATACTCTCATGTGACATATTTTGTATTGTTGTATATTATTTTTAAATTCATGTATGTATGATTTATAGCAAATGAGACTCCCTTACAGGTGTTATAATCTCCTTAAAGGCAAGAATCCTAAATATAACTATTTTATGGTGCCCCATATTATCAAACAACAGGTATTCAATTAAAATTTGTATGTTATTGTGAAGAATGTGTTGAAAAATTAAAACAGAAATGTAGTAATCCTCAATACATGAGGAATTTGTATTTCCATCACTGTTAAGACAGAGGAGGCCAGGCACGGTGGCTCACGCCTGTAATCCCAGCACTTTGGGAGGCTGAGGTGGGCAGATCACGAGGTCAGGACACCAAGACCATCCCGGCTAACACGGTGAAACTCTGTCTCTACTAAAAATACAAAAATTAACTGGGCGTGGTGGCGTGTACCTATAGTCTCAGCTACTTGGGAGGCTGAGGCAGGAGAATCACTTGAACCTGGGGTAGGGGGCGGGGAGGTTGCAGTGAGCCGAGATCATGCCACTGCACTCCAGCCTGGGCAACAGAGCGAGACTCCATCTCAAAACAAAAAAAGAATACAGAGGAAAGAACACAAGTTTTTCTGTCACCCATGACGGGTAGAGCTCTACACCGGAGAACAATGACTCACCAGGCTACTCCAGACTTTTGAACATATCCCTTTACAGCCAACTTATGTTGTAGAACAACACATTCTCCAAGCAATATCAGATTTCCAATTCAATTCCCAAAATACCCTGAAACTAGTCAAGAAAATCCCTAGTTTATCTGCAAGTATTCTAGGAACACACACATACATGCACATATGTGCACACATGTACATATTCACACCCACAAAAGGTCTACTTCTCTAAGTACATTCATTTAAGTAGCATTATGATTTAATCAATATGACTTGGCAAATATTATAATATCTATGTGTGTAAGGCACTGCAGAGGACAAAATATAAAACATAATCCCCTTTTGCTATTCTCATACCCTAATATAGGAGACAGCACACATGAAAACAAAAAATGTCATAAGGTACAAGGTCGTATGTATAATGTATCAAACAAATAACAAGGAAATAAATACGGAGAGTTTATAGAAGGAATTCATTACTTTTAAAGTTTATGGTCTGAACACAATAAGCAAGGTGAAATCTAAGTTGAGCTGTAAAGAATGGACAGGATTTCAAGAGGCATAGACTAGATTAAGGAAGAACATTCCTTGGAAAATAGCATATAAAGAGGTAGAAAAGAAAAGTCCAAGAGATGTTTAGAGGACCAAAAAACTGACAATTTTATTTCAAAACACAATTATTAGGGGCAGACTAGTGGGAAACCAGAAAAGAAGGTTGGTGCCAGACACTGGAAAGCTTTAAATGCCAGGCTAAGGAACAACTTTATCTTGATAGTAATGAGGAACCACTGAAGGTTTTTGAGTAAAAAGGTACATAAAAGTAAAACTTAGGATAATCATTCCAAATCAAAATATAGGACATATGAAGAAGGAACTCACTGGGTAGTGGGACCACTTTGGATACTACCTCAATAATTAAGTCCCAAAAGAAAAAAAGAAAAAAAAAGAATAATAATTAAGCCTGCATTAGAATGACATCAGTGAGGAGAAAAGAGCCAACAGAACTTGCAAAGTGTTTTTATTATATGTCAAATCAGACCTAAGGATTCTAGAAAGCTGAAATTCAGATGCTAAAGATAGGTCAAAACACAACAACTGTGAATCCCAACCTACCCAGCAGGGATAGTTAAAGTGAAGTGAATTGAAACTGGGCTCTTTGTATGCCTTCCTGTCTCTACATCAACACAATTAAGTCCACTCTTTTTAATTGGGGGTTAGGGAGACTAGGTGGGAAATAATATATATAAAAGCAGCCAAGTGATGGAGGGCCAGGTAGTTGTGCAATAAACAGACAGAACTCAAACACGTGTAAAAGCCAGAGGCACTGCAATCAGATCTACCGCAAAGTGGAAAAACGAACTGCACATTCAGTCATACGGTGGGCTTGGGTAATGACATCAGATGTATCCATCAAACTTGGCAAGAAGGTACAATTGGATGAATGGAGTTACTGAGGTCCCAGTCCTCAAAAACAGAGATCCTAAACCTTTGGGGGAGGTCATGGACGCTTTCAGAAATTTGGTGAAAGCTCTAGACCCTCTGCCCAGATAAATGTATAGACTCACAAAATTTTACACACAATTTCAAAGTGCTAACAGATCCCCTAAAGCCTATCTAGGGGCTCTTATTCTATGAACTTTTGGTATAGAATCATGATAACCATTTTTATCAGATATCTCACCGTTTAAGAGTTTTTGAATATGAATCCATTATAAGTATACTTATTTATAATTTATATATTGTATACCAAATCAACAAATTATGTACATTTAGCATACACAAAAATTGAAATTAAAAAGAATATTGTAGCAACTAAATTTTTAAACATTTATTTTTCTTATTGATGACATAAAAACTTTCTGTTCTTCCTAACATTGTGATTATAGTAACACCACTCACTACTTTTGGTGACAGAAATGTAACTGAACATGGTTTTTTTCTTTTTTTTATAGAGTCTCACTCTGTCACCCAGGCTGGAGTGCAGTAGCACTATCTCAGCTCACTACAACCTCCGCCTCCCAGGTTCAAGCAATTCTCCTGCATCAGCCTCCCGAGTGGCTGGGACTACAGGAGTATGCCACCATGCCCAGCTAATTTTTGTATTTTTCAGTAGAGATGGCATTTCACCATATTGGACAGGCTGGTCTCGAACTCCTGACCCTGTGATTGGCCCTCCTCGGCCTCCCAAAGTGCTGGGATTACAGGTGTGAGCCACCACACTCGGCCCAGTTTGTTTTTATATCTTGCTTTCACACTTTGTAATATAGCAACTTGAAGATCTAGTTCTAAATTTGGTTCATTTTTATAATATATAACTATTTTATTTGGTTTTAATGGTTATCATAGCTGAAAAATATTACCTCACAAAGATGAAAGAAACCAAAAGAAGAACTCCATTACTGGCTGCACTGAATAAAACATGATATTCAATTCCAATCCCATTCACCATTTATGCAAAGGTTTTTGCTAAAATTCATCTAGCGCATTTCCATATTTCCTGATGGCAATCAGTTGTTCTTATAAACTAATCAGATGGCATTGCCTTTTTGTGTTTTCAGCAAATGGGCTCAAAACCACTAACACCTCTTTTACAAGATTTTTATACAGGTTAGAAAATTGTTTCCAAGTTCAAGAGTACATATAAAAAAGCTCTTAAAGTTAACATACACAATTTTCAGTAATTAAATCCCTTAATAGAAATAATTTTATCCATTTTCAATATCCTTTCTCTACAGCATTAAATTTTTGTTGTTGGTCTGAAAAGGCAGTTACTTTTTGAATCACTGTTAAGAACTTACCCTATTATCTCAAAGGGGCAGATCAAGTAAGTGTGTTTATTTGCTAGGTAACATACCACTTATAACCACGTCACAGAAAGTGCTAACAAACTTGGGGCATTTGTCTTTTTGTGAAAGAAAATTGAGTAAGTCATCTTTAAGTTAGATCATTCTTAACTCCTCTGCCTCAAGGTGAAGAGTTAATCTCTATGAAATAGTATAAAAAAGATCTGCGTAAGTGATCTCGACTGCAAAATAAAATAGTGTTAAGACTCTACTATTTAAAATAATAAATCTAAAAATCCAGTCACCCAAGCCCCTGTAAACTACAAACCACTACAACAGTCTGAAAGTGAAGAAATATCCTTACAGAACTCTAGTATTTCTTCCATTTCCCAGATAATCTAATGTTAAGAAATGCTGCGCTATAAGTGCCTGGGCTCCCAACAGTTAAGGCTCTTCATCAGTGCCTTCCAACTGATTTCCTTTGTTTGCTATCAAAGTTTAAGAGACTTATCTTTAAAGGTACCTGAATTACACTGTATGGTCTCGGAATTACTACCAATTTGGCAAAGGACATACCACAGCACATTCAGGGACACTTAGTTATCTTCAACACCGTTTCCTTCGTGTAACATTGGCTAGGGGTATCAGTCAAATAAAAGACAGGGCTGGAACAAGGTCCAAGACTTTTCATGACACATCCTGCCTTAAAACCATTTTGGAACATGGCAAGGCATAAATAAATCAGCAAAATAAATCATGAACTATAAATGAGAGCCAGGGGCTTCCAACTTGGATGACCAATCTCATTTATACAATCAGATACACTTATATTTATACAAAGAGACAACATTTTTACACTGAACAAACAAGTCCACTGCATAATCTTAAAGAATGCCAAGTGATAATACACTGTTTAAAAGAATATCTACTGCTTTAAAAAAAAGTCAATGGTATGAAATATAAGATAAAATGGGTAAGAAGTACACTAAGAACAATATAAAGCACATTTAGAGGGCATGAAATTAGACCTGATAAACAAAGGGTCACAGAACGATGCTGGAGGAATGGTGGAATACTGCAATCCTGGTTGGTCCAAAATTGATCTATATATTTAATAAATTCAAATCAGCATCTAAGAATCACTGGGAGGTTAAAATATTTTTTTAAAGTTGATGGCAGATTTGCCTTATCAGTAACAAATTATAAAACAGTAAGGAACTACCACATATTAAATAGATAAGTCTATTTTTGGAATAAAGAATGTGGAATCAGAAAAAAAGGAGTATAGAAACTTAGCACATCAAAATGTAGACTTCAAAATAGTGGGAATTATTAAAATGAATGCGTTAATAAATCATGTTGGATCAACTGGCTAACTTTTGGGCAAGTATCATGCAATATGCATATCTCGCATCACATGTAGGTTAAGACATAATTCATAATAAAAAGGAAAAAATTAAAAAATTGGAAAAAAGTATAAGGCAGTGAAAAAAATTTTGTACTAACTTATATTCAAAAAATATATATAATCTGTATTTAAATATACATAAAAATGAGTGAATAAGTTCCCAGTGTGGGTAAGCCTTACATATGGAATCATTTCAAAAACCTCAAATATAAAATTTGGGGTATAAAACCTGCCAAGAAAAGATCCACGTAAATTTGGAACGCTGACATTTCTCATTTTCATCCAGATCGACATACTTACTACATGCTGCTCTCTACCACCTCTCTCCATTAAAATCCACCAATGTCTTGTTACTACACCTAGACGATCTGCTTCCCTCTCCCACTTCAGCTGATGCCACACTCCTTGCTCTTTCCCCTGCATTACTCCTTGAATAGCCTCAAGCTTTTCTGTCTTTTCATCTTTGTTATTTAATCTTCCTGAATATATTGTTCTCCTTGTGCCTATTCTTAAAGAAATCATCCCCTGCCTTCAGTGCTTTTGTCTACCACCAAGCCCTCCATAAAACTTGCCCTGATCTTTCTCAAATGAAAATACAATAATTATTCCCTCTCCCTAAATTCTCAAAGTACTGTTTCAGGACCTGTCTCATAGCACTCACCACATTCAATTAGCATTATAGATATTTGTATGTCTGTCTTATCACCTCTCTCAGGTCAAGATCTCCTTAAAAACAGGATCTATATGTTATCGGTTAATTTCTCAATAGCCACTATCTTTTTACAGCACAGCACCTTGAACAAAATATGTACTCACATAACTATGTCTTGAATGAATGAGTAGCTACTTAGAAATTCAATTACAGGCTACCTGTACCATTTAGAATGGAAAGGGAGATAACAGACATTGCAGAACAAATAACTTTTTGTTTCCTCCAAACAAATTCACCAAAGTAACGCCAATATTACACACACAGATACTTTCAAAACTCAAGGACATTTCATCCTTCAACTATCTGGTCAAATATGACGTGATCTCCTTATATACACACATATATTCACAATAGAATATCTTCTGTTAAATAATCAAATCTACGCTTGATAATAAAAGTATGTAAATATTTTAGCCATACAGGCAAACTGAAATTTTAAGATAAAATCAACCATTCAAATTACAAGTGGAAACACAGACAATGACCAAGCAATTTTTCCAAAAACCAAAAACAAAAACAGAGTGCACTAAGCTTTAGCTATCTAAATACTAATAAAATTTGAGGGGCAGAATTTTATTGCTAAAAATCCAAAACCAACCAAAGATAAGCTTACCTGGATAGAAGCACCAAAGAATCAACATTACTAGTACAATAGGGAGACCAGAAACAGCACAAGAATCTTAAAGTGACATTTTCATTAACTGGTATATATGGCTCGTGGGTCATCAGAAAGGAACAAGACTGCAGGAGTCTCCACAACACATGTACTCAAGAGAAAGAAAGTCCAGAAAAAAAAAAAGTATAATGTGGACAAGAGTGATGAACATTCTTGAAGAAAAGTCAATTTAAAGGTATGAATAGGATTTCCACTCAGCATGCTTGAACTCAAATGTCATCTCTAACACCTACAAGCTGTGCAATCTTACACTAGCCACTTAATTTCCCTGATCCTTGTTTCCTCATTTATAAAATGTAATATGTATAGCTAGTACAGTACCTGGCTTAAAAGACAACACTCAATAAATATTTGCTGACTATGAATGAGGGCCTTACAAGAAAAGCAGGCATTTTTCTACAGGTACTTTTGTAGTTTTTGAGAGAATTATCTTAATTAATTCCTGATTAATACCTTTTTACAATATTTGAGAGTCAAATTTTGGTCAAAAAATAAAAATGTTCCTTTCCTACTAGCTTATACATTACTCAAAAGCTTACCAAAATTCTTGTAATTTAAAATCTCTTTGTAATATTGTAACTTTCAATACAAAAAGTAACTCTCATAAAGAAACCCCATTCCCAAATACATCTGCCTGGACTTAGTCTGCTCAGCTGTAATATTGATGTAAATATTAACATTTAGGAGACTGTCCTAAATGATCATTTAGGGGTCTTTTACTCTAAATGTTGTGGTTCATGGCATATCAAGCATTTTCCAATCTGTTTAGGAAAACCAATCAACATGCACTAAAAAGGTAATCTCTCTCAAAAGGAGGAGAGAGAAAGAGAAAGATAAGTTTATTATATAGAACAGAGTAACTAATGCTAAGAGAGTGATAAAAATCAAGCTTTCTTGAAAAAATACCAGCTTTGATGCTGTTTTTGAAGGTCACGAGAACATAAAGGAAATCCAATTTATACAAAGAAAATGGAACACGTAAAAGCCAAGATGCAAGATATCTATGGTCATCATCATATTTTCTTCATTTGTGTCGTACTTTACAGTTTGTAAAGCATTTCTGCATATGCCATCTACAGCAAATTTTCTGGAATGGGAAATGAAAGAACCAGTTTAAATGATTTATATTTGATAAGTCTATCCAAAGAAAGTCTCCTCTGAAAACAATAACATAAAATTTTAGAAGGGCATTTCTTCAGCATTTATGTGTACGATAAATTAAAGAGGCAAATGCATGCAAGCAAACAGCCATAAACCTAAAAATAACAGAATTTTAAAATAAGAAGAAATGTGAAATTAGACCAATATGCTCGTTTAATTATAAAGAAACTTAGGCCTACAAAGTCAATGTGACTCCCATTACTCCATGTGCAAATGACAGGAGGACCAGATTGTAGAACCAGAAATAAAGAAAAAACTTTGAGAATTACAAAGAAAAGAAAGAGAATTTGGTGATGAATTCACTAATGAAACATCCATTGTTACCCAGCATTAATGTCTACATGCCAATCATATGCTAAACACATTTAATAATTTAAAGATTACAATATGAGGACATGTATGTTACTTCAATTTTAAATACAAAAACTGAAGTTTAGTGTGGTTAAATAGCTCAAGGCTACATCAACTCAGTATCAAGGGTCAGGACACCTCTGTCTGTCTGAAGTCAGAGCTCCATTTCTAAAAGATGCTTTAAAATTGCCTCACAATTATAAGCTGAAAGGGTAAAAATGAAGCATCACTCTGGAAAAACTGGATAATCCAGTGCAATTAGAAGTCTGGTCCTGATAATGGGTGCATTTGGCTTCTGTGCTTGCACCTATTTTTATGAGTCTGGCCTGTCTGTGCCTAATGGTCAGGTCAGTTCTATTCAGTAAAACCAAACATCCCTGCTCTCCACACACTAAAACATACTCCCAGGAAGCAGTAAGAACAAAATATATCTAAGATGAGGGTAATGACTGAACTCCTCGAGTGACTAGAGCTTCTATTTTGGCGTAAGCTACTTATCTTTTAAATGTGATGACCATATTAAGCTTTTCTAAAAGCCTATCACTCCAAGGAGCCTTGAAAATTCTGTGTTGCAGACGAGGTTACGGGAAGAAGTATGGATACAACTCACTTTACTTGAACTTACGGAATTGGACTTATATGTTGATATCAGTGTTTTATAATAATTTCCCTTATTCACCCATGTATCCTGCAGATATATATAACAATCATTTCTATACTCTACATTAATCCAAATACTATGTCCACAAACCATTTTCCAGAACTAAGCTACAAAAAAAAAATCCACATCTCCTTATGAAATTAAGCAACCAAGAATGGTATCTAGTTGCCACTAGGCCATTTTATGACCTGTGACACCAAATGTTGAGGCACAATGTCTAACTAAAATAGAAAGAAAAGGGAAGCTTTTAAATGACTAGACCTCACCTTGAATGTTTAGAACAGAGACCTGTCCTTAGTCGCCAATCACCAACAGCTAAACTACTGGTTAATCTGCGAAAGAAGCAATTTTAAAAAGTCCTTTCCTACAGTCTCGTCTTCCCAAATGGATAGAAAAGTTATATAAGATAGGGAGAAATCTATTTGGTTCTGCAACCCAGAGCAAATACAGTGTTCTGATATCCAGCTCCTGAAACACATGGATTTCACCTGATCCCACGCCCACCATAGCATCCAGCATGTGCAAGTAATGCAAAATGGAACCCTCCAAAACGTTTTTGGATCTCTGCCAGGAAAGCAGCCGATGTTCCTTGGAGAATTTGTTATAATCATATTTAGAAGACAAAAACCACTGCCAAAACAATCATGAGAATCCCGGGGCTCCCCTATGTTCCATGACTTAGATTCTACTCCGTGTTATGAGCTTGTATTGACCTCCCACACATGCCCTAAAATGAAAACTATGTTAAGCCACATGGCTTAAGGCCACCCAACTCCATAAGATATGCAACGCAACATTCAAACAATGTGGGGTCCTTGGAAGATGCAGCAAAAAAGACAAACTAAAGTACGAAACAGGTAGTATCTAAGAGAATGTCTATGAAATTGATGACAACCAAGCAGGGTGAATGAAAACGTCCTTGAAAAACAATTATAAATCAGTCTGATATACAGTCCAATAGGGAAAAGAATTTCAAGAAATGCTCAATACCCTCTCTCCGCCACTCCACCTTTCAGCACCCCTGTACCACCCTCATCACTTACTCAACATTTAGTCCTTGTGAAGACTGCTCACTGGATTAGCAGGATCAAGAGGACACGCAGAGAACATTCCATTCTGAGAACATCTTTAAATTATTTAGGCTTGTTTACCACTCTTCTCTATAGAGTAAAAGCATGAAATGTCGCCAGCATTTTCACAATATACACCAGTTAGCACCATAGCAACCCAATCTTCTGCCCACCAAAAGATTAACACATACACAGAAAACAGGAAATTCAACAAAAATTAAAGTTTGACCTTAGACTCCCTCAACAGTTAAATGTCTGAAGTAGTAGCAGTGTCTTTACATCACACCCACTTCATGTTACCCTTACAGCTTCCTGGCATAAGCAAGATCTTGGGATTATACAAACTGCTGCTTCTGTTTCCAGCCCAGATTTCTAGAAACGAAACCCTGGAATTGAGGGAGAAACAAAAACAAATGTTGGCAGAAAGAGGGAGGAAAAAGCATTGTCTATATAATCCCAGTTTAAGTGAAACAATCACCATTAGTTCTATCAAGCAATTTTTTTCCCCAATAAAACCACTTACCCAAAGATGTAGATCTAAAATACTCCCTTGGTTTAAACCACACAAAAAAGGCAATAGGCACAATCCTAAAGATTTTCTAAGAGAAATAAGGAAGGGATCAACTATAAGCTATGTAAAATCACATTTTGCACGTTATAAAGCAAACTTCAATGTTGCTAATAACCAGTGGAAAATATCTACAAAAATCAAACTAAACACCTGTGCTTCTAATCAGCAGTCCTCTATTTTCTCTCTAACCCGTATATTCCCAACTCAGACCCTCTCTGTAACCCACTGTTCCCAAAGCATAAAGTCTGAAGAAACAGAAAACATTTCAGACATTCATTCACAAAACCAAATTAGACCTTTCCACAAAGTACAGGAGATAAAACAGAAACACTTCCATTTTATCTAATTTATGGCAAATAGTTCAAGGAATGCCTATTTGCTAAGCTGAATCAAACCCCACTGCTACCTTTAACCCAAAACTATTTCTAGTTCAAGAGCCAAGAGACCCAAGCAAATACTCTTTTCACATTATTCTCAACATGAAGAAATCTGGCCCCTTCCTACATCACAGCTTCTGTGGAACAAGCTGAGGCTCCTCTGGCCAACTTTTGTTGTTGTTGTTGTTGTCGTTTTGTTTGCTTTTTTTTTTTTTTTTTTGGATTAACCTCCAACCAATTCCATAAGAGGAGACAAATCTCAAACAAATTTAACCCTTGAGATCCATCCCTCAACTGTACCATATAAATCCACGCTTCACAGCAGCAATGTTTTAAACAGACACTTGATTTCTTAATCACTGAAATGTAAGCACCAGCCCTCACAAATCATCGCCGCAGAGATTCCTCTTGGCATCCACAGAGGGTGCTGGGACTGCAATTCACTCAAGAACCCTTCACTCACCAACATCACACTCGACATTAAAAATTCACCATCTAAGAAGAAAAAATGTCACCTTCTCCAGTAGGACACCTGCCTATTCAACACCTCTATAAGAAACGAGGAGGACCAGGCATGAGAGGCTAACAGATCCTCCAGCTTAAAGTTTTCCTTCCTACGAAACTCTCCGGCCACAACACCGTGGCCTGTCCTTGTCACACACACACAGGCTGTATTGTCAACCCCTCCGTCTCCCTCTAACGTCGTCAGACTGGGCAATGTCTACTTATGGGGGTGATTCCTTTTAAATAAAATAAAAAAGCAGCCACCACAGCTGGGTAGTAAGGACTGGAGACCCTGGTGTCCGATCCTCCAGGTCTTTTCCAACAGACTAGAGAGCGGCCCGAATTCTGTCACTGCCCACTAACCAACCCCACCTCCCAATCGTCAACATGTTTGCTTCCCTTTCTCGGCCCTTTCGGCTGAATCCCAGGAAGGGGACCAAACCCGGGAGGAACATGTCCAGTATCCATCCCACGTCTACCTCCGAAACCCCTTCCCGGGGGAAGGGGCGAGCAAGCGCGCCGGGGTCAAACACCAGCGCCGTCGAGGGCTGCGCCGACCGAAACCGACGCCGCGGTCGCCCCCATTTCGCGGTCCGGGTCGGCAAGACTCCGAGAGGTGAGCAAGCTGGCCAAGGTCACGGCGTCGCCAGGGCCGAGGGGCGCCCGCGCCGACTTCCGGCTCCCTCTTTCCGCGGCGGCCCCGTGCGCCCGCTCCCCACGCCGGGCAGGCGGCCGCGCAGTCCGCGCCCCCTCCGCGGATGCTCGCCCTCTCCGCGCTAACTAGGGCAACTGGAAAAGAGGCGGAGAGAAGTCGCTGCTGCAGCGATTTCCCTCGGCGGGGAGCAGCCCCCAGCTGGTGCCCGTGACAGCTGAGACCTCCGCCCCCTCCAGCCGCGCGGGGGCGCGAGGGGAACTCGGAGAAGTGGGAGGTGGATGGAGCAGGAGAAAGGAGAGCAGGGGGCGGAGGGGTGCCAGCTGCTCCCCGCCCCCTAGGGCCTCGGCGGCCGCGCGGCTCGTGACAGCTGCACCCACCGGGAGGCTCCGCGCCCGCCGCCCGCACTCACCTGCCGCCGCCGCCTGTGGGCCGCGCTCACCGGCGCCTCGCTAGTCCGCGACCGAGACGAGGCCGCCGCGGCCTCCGCCGCTCCTCGGGCCCGGCGCCCGGTCCCCGGGGCCCAGGCGGCCGCCGCCGCCGCCGCCGCCGCGGCTCTCCGGCCCCCTCCTCCGGAGCAGGGGTCCCCCAGCAGGGGGGATGCAAAAGGAACCTGGCGCAGGCTCCGCTCGAGGGAGCAGCAGCGAACAGGCGGCCGAGGCGCTCAAGGCCGGGGTGCAGCCGTCGGAGGACAGGGCTCAGCAAATCGCGTCAGACTCCCGCTCGCCGGGCCTGAAGAACAGGCATTTCAGCCGCTCTCCGCGGCCGCCATGTTCTCCTCCTCCGCTGCCACCGCCGCCACCGCCCCCCACTCGCGGCCCCGCCCCCTTCCCTTCGCGCCCCGCCCCGCCCCGCCCGCTCCAGCAACCCGGCCGCCCGCCGCGCTTCCCCAGCGGGTCGGGCAGCCGCGACCCGTTGCCCGCGAGATCCGACGGCGCGCCCGGGGCAGCGCGCCCCCAGCCCGCCGGGCCCGCAGAGCTAGGAGCTGTCCCGCGCCCTCTGCCGGCCACAGACCCGCCCCAGCCCGCGTCCTAACGAAGTGTGGGAAACGAGGCCCGAACTCTTCCCCGCCCCTCTCAACTCCTCCCCGCCTCTGCCCTCCCCTCGGGGCGTTCCTCCCACTGCTGCCGGGAAGCGGCCTCGAACCCCAGGGCACTAGCAGCTAGGCCGCCCGGCCTGACGCCTCCCGCTGTTCTTTATCTTTCTGGGAAGGTGGCGGAGTGGCGAGACGCCCTGAGGACAGGGCGGAGTCGGCTCCGGGCCTGTCTCTCCACTCGGGTGTTCGGTTACTTTGAGCGAGACACATCCCGCGGGCCTCGTTTTTTATTCTTTAAAATTGGGAGGTGGTTACCTAGATGATTTCACAGGCTGTTAGACAAGAGAAAAGAAATATCGTCTGCCTCCTTGGTTTTACAGATGAAAAGATCTGCCTGACACGTTCTGGCTCTGCAATTCCGTGAATTATCTAAAATGTCATTCACAGATCTTTACCCCTCAAGAGGCCCACACCTTTCTTCTTGTCTCCCTCTTTTTCTTTTTCTTTTTTTTTTACTTTTCTAATAGAAGTGCTACTTCCAAAAGTGGAGTGTTCCTTGTCGCCGGAGGACTCGAACAGCGGCTGAACAGCCTCTCTGAGCCGGGATGGCCTTATCTGGACCACATCCCGCATTCCAAAGGCCGGCAATGCAGTATATAATACCTCTCTCTCTCCCTGGCTTGTCCTAAGGATGAATGAGTGACTCGCCATGGAAGTGCCTTGTGAAGCATACATCTATCCATGCCTTTCTTGCATTCTTAGCCCAGTTAGTGCTCTTACCCTTCCTCAATCCTGTCCTGCTGTTGCTCTCTCCCGGCGTTTCCTGCTGTTTCTCTTCCTGTGTCTTCTCCCCTAAATCAATCTCTGTAAATCCTTAAGCCCTTCCCACCCTTCTCCCAACTGGGGAAGCTAACAGCCTTGAAAACACCAACCTCCCTGGCACCTCTCTGAGTCAACGGGCAGCTTCTTCCACAGGCAGTTACTACTGTAGGCTCTCACCATCCTCTTCCTGTCCTGGTTACAAAGCAATCGCTAGACCACACCCCCACATGCATTCATATATTCACTCATTTATGTATTAATTCCCCTGATTCTTGTCAAAGACCTACTACTGGGGCCCTAGGTGCATTTCCTGAGCTCTGGCTTAGCAGTACCTCTAGCCACCAGCAGAGTCCCCATCCCCAGTAATAGCTGGAAATACTCAGGCACTCATCAGTTTCGTCCCCTTCTGTAGGGCCTACCTACTTCCCAATCTAGTCCAATGCAGACTACGTGAAAGTGCCTTGTTCTGGCCTCTGGTGCCAACAAATGAGCCACTTGTACAAGGTACTCCTGTCTCCACTGGACTCTGGTCACTGCTGAAGGCCAAATCTAGTGGCCACTTCAGTCCTCCTCTCGTGTGGCCTTTCTACAGCACATGATGCTGCTAACTCCTGCTTTGTGAAACTCCTCTCCTCCCCTGTCTTCAACGTTAAGTCTCTACCTGATTTCTGAACTTCCCTTCGTTTGCACTTTTCTTGGCCTGCTCCTTTTTTACAGGGCCATAAAAAATGTTGGTATCCTCGAGGTTTTCTTTTTTTCCTTCCTCTCCTCTGGCTTCGGTTGACTGTTTATTTCCACAGCTTCAACTGTTAACAACGCCTGCATGTCCTTCTTCCAGTCTCCTGCTCTGCAGCCCAGGGTCTTCATTAACTTTAAAACATCCTCAAGACACACAGTGCTAAGATTTTGTTGAATGACAAATTATTTACACATTATTTACATTGCCATAATCATCCATGCAAGCTAAAGAGAAAGTTCCTTTTCTAGAGTGGTACTGTTTCTTTTTTCTTTTTTTTTTGAGACGGAGTTTCACTCTTATTTATATTTCCATAACCATCCATGCATGCTAAAGAGAGAGTTCTTTTCTAGAGTGGTACTGTTTCTTTTCTTTTTTCTAAGACGAAGTTTTGCCCTTGTCACCCAGGCTGGAGTACAGTGGCGTGATCTCAGCTCACTGCAGCCTCTGCCAGCAGGGTTCAAGCTATTCTCCTGCCTCAGCCTCCCCAGTAGCTGGGATTACAGGCACCTGCCACCATGCCCTGCAATTTTTTGTGTTTTTAGTAGAGATGAGGTTTCACTATGTTGGGCAGGCTGGTCTCAAACTCTTGACCTCAGGTGATCAGCCCGCCTCAGCCTCCTAAAGTGCTGGGATTGCAGGCATGAGCCACTGTGCCCAGCCAAGTGGTACTGTTTCTCAAGTAATAACGCTTTGACTTTTTTCTCCCTCCTCTACAAGTCATAATCACTTGTCAAAGCAGTTATAACACCCTTTTATGTCTCCAATTGGTAATTTTTTTTCTCTGGTCATATTCAACTTCTCTCAGACTCTATCTACATTTACTAAACAGGCCCACTGCCTTAACTCCACCTCCAGCAACCCTAAATACAGGGCCAAAAGATTCATTAGATTTACTTTCTGGCCCAACACGTAGCCTTTCTAAAATCCATTTACTTTAGCTGTTTAAAATTTCTTTACTCCCAAAATACAATGCCAATCAACAAGGAGAACTAACTCCAATTAAATGAAAAAGCTTGGAAGATATTTATAAATGAAAATGTAAGACAACATTTAACTTTTATAGCCCAGATAGAACTGGTTTTAGTCCAAACCCTATTGTCTCGATACATTAATGATAATCCTTTGGTGGGCTAGAAACACCCTAGTTCTATGGCCAAGATTTAGAACATACCTGTTGGATTTTCTCCAAAGCATAATAGACTTCCAGTTCTATAAAATACATGGCTAGTGTGCATGAAATTACTCCACTTACTGAGGCAAGTACTGATTTAACTTTGACATTCTTTTTTTTCAAATAGTTTTTGTTTTATAGTAATGATACAGACTCACAAAATATTCCAACAATAAAGAACAATACAAAAAGTTTAAAAATAAACTTTTTCACGTCAGAGAAAAACAGTAAACATGTTTCCACACATTTCTCTCTATATTTTGCACATATAAATACACTGTCAATTTTACATAAAAATAAAATCACGCCTGTAATCCCAGCACTTTGAGAGGCCAAGGCAGGCGGATCACCTGAGATCAGGAGTTCAAGACCAGCCTGGCAAAGATGGTGAAACCCCGTCTCTACTAAAAATACAAAAATTAGCTGGGCGTGGTGGTGTGTGTCTGTAGTCCCAGCTACTTGGGAGGCTGAAGCAGAAGAATCACTGGAACCTGGGAAGCAGAAGCTGCAGTGAGCCGAGATGGGGCCACTGTACTCCAGCCTGGGCAAGAGTGAGACTCCGTCTCAAAAATAAATAAATAAAAATAGACCAGGCACAATGGCTCATGCCTGTAATCCCATCACTTTGGGAGGCCAATGAGGGCAGTTCACCTGAGGTCGGGAGTTCGAGACCAGCCTGACCAACATGGAGAAACCCTGTCTCTACTGCAGCGCATGCCTGTAATCCCAGCTACTCAGAAGGCTGAGTCAGGAGAATTCCTTGAACCTGGGAAGCGGAGATTGCGGTGAGCCAAGAGCACACCATTGCACTCCAGCCTGGGCAACAAGAGTGAAACTCCATCTCAAAAAAAAAATTAAAAATTAAAATAAGATAAAAATAAAATAATAAATGCTCTTCAGTAATCTGGTGTCTTTTACTGTACAGTATATTTTCATTACTAATAGTTGAATACTCTTGCATTGTATATCTCTTTAGTCATTTAACTAATTCCATACTAAAAATGTTGACATTGTTTCTATTTTTGTGTGTTTATTTTTGTAAATCATGCTGTAATTCTAATGATGCCTCTGTGCAGTTTAGAAATTATTTTCTTAAATTTCTAGAAGATTAATTGTTGGCTCAAGGGTACATGTTAATTTTTTTACTACATTATTTGCCAAACTGGCCTCCAGAAAAATTGTTTCAATCTGTGGTCCTAGCTATAGTGCATGAGCCTGCCACTTGCTCATAACCAGCTCTGGATTTTACCCATTTCACTTCGAATAGTCTTTAATTTCTACATCTGCTTGAAGGATAGATGTTAAGAAGACTAGATTTAGAGTTAGGGAGACCCAGGTTTGAAATGGGTCTGCCACTTACTAGCTGTGTGTAAACCTGGCCAAACTACTTCATCTCCAGGACTCAGTGTCCCCATCTGTAAAATAGGATGCTAGCACTTGCCTCAAAGAACTGTTGCTAAGATTAAATGAAATAATGTATGTAAAGCACTCAATACAGTGTTTGACATTTAGGATTGCCCATAAGAAAGTAAAAATTGGCTCACACAGAGAAGGTAAAAAATCTGCCCAACTGTTCATCAGGCTAGAAAATCGGCACAGATAAAGCCAGCTGCAGAGTTAACAGGATGCAGTGTCTCCTAAGGACGTGCTGCAGCTGTAAAGTATCATAATAACCCCCTTCCTCAAGTGACTGCAGCTTTCCTACTCACTCAGAAACATTGTTCTCTAAAATCACAGACGTCACAAACTTTGGTGTTTGCAATTACATCTGTAAAAATGAAGCAGCCCCCGTTGACGACCCAGGTGCAGTGCTTTGGGTGGGGGTTTCTGGACGTAGATTGTATACCTGCCTTAACTTTATTGTTTCCAAACAAAACGATTCCGAGTCTACTTTGCAGTCCAGACTGGACATTGACCCCTTTACACATAGCTAAGCTTTACTTTGAGTCTACCAAATTCTGCTTTATTTAAACTTCATCTTGGCTCTATTAAAGGTTTACAATCTTCTAGTATGTGTTATTAAGTAGACATACATATTACATATTGATAGAGTTCCATTTGGAGCATCTTATAAATTTCTTTTTAACCATTAAAAAATGGTATTTCTGAAGTTAGCGACAGTTAAGCAAATTGAATGGTTTTTGTCGCTATGTGAAACTGGTCTGGGATTAAGTTTCTTAGAGTTTTTTTTCAGTTCTAGTAGCCCCCAGTTATTTGGGTGGTAAAACTTATTGCCCAGGAAGCTGATTTTTTTTTTTTTTTTTTGAGACTGAGTCTCACTCTGTCACCCAGGCTGGAGTGCAGTGGTGTGATCTTGGCTCACTGCAACCTCTGCCTCCCAGATTCAAGTGATTCTCCTGCCTCAGCCTCCCCAGTAGCTGGGATTACAGGTGCCTGTCACCATGCGCGGCTAATTTTTGTGTTTTTAGTAGAGATGGTGTTATACCATGTTGGCCAGGCTGGTCTTGAACTCCTGACCTCAAGTGATCCACCCGCCTCAGCCTCCCAAAGTGCTGGGATTACAGGCATGAAGCGCTGCACCCAGTCTGATTTTTAAAAGTCAAATAAAAAACATTATGTCAATGTTCCATTATCAAAAAATAGAATCTTTGATCTCTTCAGCAGATCTTGTTGATTAGTTACTATAACTTTATTTCCATACATTATACAGCAGTTATTTTTTAGAATATTCTTAGGGTCTATGTGAGTTAATTCACTTTTCAGAACTAACTACTTAGCAATATTATCTTGCTTCATGGTTGGTGATGAATTCTCCAGTGTTATATTCAGTTCCAAGAATGATATTTAAACATGTTCACACCTATCGGGCCTTGGACCCAATAGCAAGGCAGGTGTGAATGGTGTTCAAGTATTAGCCTCCCGTTCCTGAATGACCACTTCACGTCTTAGAGTTTCGACAGCTGGCTTGTTTCTCCTAAGGTATACATTATTCATGCACATTAATCTTAACTAAGAAGATGAAGGTACCATAAAATTCCTTTTTTTTTAGATCTAAATTTTGGAGATTACATTCTCTATGATGGACACTGGTTATTTTAAATCTCTCGCTATTGAAAGCACACTGCACTGAACACTTTCCTTGCACCCGCCTGAGATTAAAAGATAATCTATTACTGAGTACTAATGGGGTAAAACGCAGGCATGCCTCCCTAACATATGTAGGCTTCGGTCAGACTTGCTGTAGTGGCTGCATCTCAGCTTTGAAGTCTGGATGCCAAAGCCAGTTGTACACGTAGGAGGACTGGACTGGCAGTGGCCTGTGCTGTGTGCTTTGAGAGATGCCAGGCATATCCCCACCCCCGAGCTTACCATAGTGCCTACAATTTCAACAACAAAGATTCATTCCTTTGGGTTTGTACTTTGCTATCTCAGGGTGATCCTTTAAATAAATCATTCCTCCCTAATTATGGTTATTGTAGAAAATTGAGAATGTACAGAGAAGTTAATAAATGAAAATAGAAATTACCTGTAGCTCACAACTCAAAAACCATTACTGTTAACATTTTGGTATTTTGTTTTCCTTTCCCATACATGAAATTGAAAAGTTGATTGTATTAGTTCATTTTCATGCTGCTGACAAAGGCATACCCAAGACTGGGTAATATACAAAAGAAAGAGGTTTAATTGTACTTAGAGTTCCATGTGGCTGGGGAAGGTCCAACAATCATGGCAGAAGATGAAAGGCATTTCTTACATGGAAGCATCAAGAGAGAATGAGGAGGAAGCAGAAGCGGAAACTCCTGATAAAGCCATCAGATCTCGTGAGATTTGTTAGCTATCACGAGAATAGCACAGGAAAGACTGGCCCCCATGATTCAGTTACCTCCCCCTGAGTCCCTCTCCCAAAACATAGCAATTCTGGGAGACACAATTCAAGTTGATATTTGGGTGGGGATATAGTCAGACCACATCATTCTGCCCTAAATCTCATGTCCTTACATTTCAAAACCAATCATGCCTTCCCAACAGTTCCCCAGAGTCTTAACTCATTTTAGCATTAATCCAAAAGTCCATGGTCTAAAGTCTTATCTGAGACAAGACAAGTCTGTTTTGCCTATGTGCCTGTAAAATCAAAAGCAAGCTAGTTACTTCCTAGATACAATGGGGGTACAGGTATTTGGTAAATACAGCTGTTCCAAATGGGAGAAATTGGCCAAAACGGCCAAAACAAAGGGGTTACAGGGCACATGGAAGTCCAAAATCCAGCAGGGTAGTCAAATTTTAAATAATCTCCTTTGACTCCAGGTCTCATATACTGGTCACACTAATGCAAGAGGTGGGTTCCACCATCTTGGGCAGCTTTGCAGGGTGCAGCCTCCCTCCTGGCTGCTTTCATGGGCTGGCATTGAGTGTCTGCAGCTTTTCCAGGCACATGGAGCAAGCTGTCAGTGGATCTACCATTCTGGGGTCTGGAGGACTGTGGCCCTCTTCTCACAGCTCCACTAGGCAGTGCCCCAGTAGGGACTCTGTGTGGTGGCTCCCCCCCCCCACACACACATTTCCCTTCTGCACTGCCCTAGCAAAGCTTCTCCATGAGGGCCCTGCCCTTACAGCATACTTTTGCCTGGGCATCCAGGTGTTTCCATACATCTTCTGAAATCTAGGTGGAGGTTCCCAAACCTCAATTCTTGACTTCTGTTCACCCACAGGCTCAACACCACATAAAAGCTGCCAAGTTTTGGGGCTTCCACCTTCTGAAGCCACAGCCGAAACTGTACATCGGCCCCTTTCAGCCACGTTGGAGCAGCTGGGACACAGGACACCAAGTCCCTAGGCTACACACAGCATGGGGACCCTGGGCCTGGCCCACAAACCACTTTTTTCTTCTGGGCCTCTGGGCCTATGATGGAAGGGGCTGCCGTGAAGGTCTCTGACATGCTCTGGAGACATTTTCCACATGGTCTTGGGGGTTAAAATTAGGCTCCTTGTTACTTATGCAAGTTTCTGCAGCCAGCTTGAATTTCTCTCTAGAAAATGGGTTTATCTTTTCTATCGCATAGTCAGGCTGCAAATGTTCTGAACTTTTATGTTCTGTTTCCTAAAACAGAATGCCTTCAACAGCAGCCAAATCACCTTTTGAATGCTTTGCTGCTCAGAAATTTCTTCCACCAGATACCCCAGATCATCTCTCTCAAGTCAAAGTTTCACAAATCTCTAGGGTAGGGGCAAAATGCTGCCAGTCTCTTTACTAAAACATAACAGGAGTCACCTTTGCTCCAGTTTCCAACAAGTTCCTCATCTCCATCTGAGATCACCTCAGCCTGGACCTTACTGTTCATATCACTATTAGCATTTTGGGCAAAGTCATTCAACAACTCTCTAGGGAGTCCAAACTGTCCCCCATTTTCCTGTCTTCTGAGCCCTTCAAACTGTTTCAACCTCTGCCTGTTACCCAGTTCCAAAGTTGCTTCCACATTTTTGGGTATCTTTTCAGCAACACCCCAGTACCAATTTACTGTGTTAGTTCATTTTCGCACTGTTAATAAAGGCATACCTGAGACTAGGCAATTTACAAAAGAAAGAGGTTTAATTGGACTTATAGTTCCATGTGGCTGGGGAAGGTCCAACAATCTTGGAACAAGGAGAAAGGTGTTTCTTACTTGGCGGCAGCAAGAGAGAATGAGGAGGAAGCAAAAGCATAAACCCCTGATAAATCCATCAGATCTCATAAGATGTATTCACTAAGAATGCTAAGAATAGCATGGGAAAGACGGCCCCCATGATTCAGTTACCTCCTCCTGGGTTGCTCCCACAACACATGAGAATTCTGGGATACACAATTCAAGTGGAGATTTGGGTGGTGCTGGAAACATGCTCAGTGCCGCAAAGAAAAAATCAGCCCTAAGACAAAGGATCTCTCAGCAAGGCAATTTTACTTTCTGCAGAAAAGGTGCTCCTGGCTCCTGTTAGCCATCTTGCCACGAGAGTACAAAGAACAAAGGAAAAGCAAACATGTTTATCCTTTACACATTTGGGGTCGTCATTACTGCTGTGTCTGATCTCTGTTGGTTGGAGCCAGACCTCACAATCTAAAACTGAACCTGAATGGCTAATAACTTAAAACTTTCTTCAATAGGTAAAGGCAATGGAGAACAAAAGGAAAAGGGGAAGTCCAAATAAGGAAGGAACAGGAAGTTGCTTGCTAAAGGACTTAGACAAGTAATAACATAAATATCTTGGTTAAAGTACAAGAACATAGAATATACTATGGGCCTGTGAGCATGTCTAGCACAAGTATCTTGGTTAAAGCACAAGGACATAGAATATACTTATTCCTTTATATCTATCAGCTACACAGGATAGGGCTTTAAAGAGTTACTAGCAAAACACAAGACAGCTTTGAAGAAAGTCTTCAAAACAAACTATTATTTCTAACATTTATGATTTATTCTTTAACAAAGAAGGAAACTTTGAAGAGGAACTTTTCTGCTTCCTACAGGTGGGGACACAGCCAAATTGATCTTCTTTATAAAAACTCTTTTTGTTGTGCATTTAAGCAGCTTTACAGTAAAAGAAACCTGATAACTATACTTTTCAAGCATTTCTACAAATTTACTTCTGATTCCTTTACTCATTCAATAAACATTACTTAAGTCTTACTACATATATTGAACTAGACACAGATTAGTGAGAGAGAACAGTTTATCAGTATATACCTGTGCATACATTTGCAAATAAGTAATCAGACATGTAACTTGTGCATACATGATTTTATGTTCTAGTTTCCTTTTTCAACATTATTTCTTTTCTCTTTTTTCTTTTTAGAGATGGGGTCTCTCTATGTTGCCCAGACTGAAGTGGCTATTCATAGGCGCTATTATGGTGCACTGCAGCCTCAAGTTCCTGGCCTCCAGTGATCCTCCTGGCTCAGCATCCTGAGTAGCTGGAACTGCAGGCACATGCCACCACACCCAGCTCAACATTATTTCTGATGGATTTATATTTTAATATATATGCCTCAAACTTCTTGGTTTTTAAGGATTGTATAGCATTCAATTGTAGTGTGTAGTATTCAATCGTATTGATTTCACCATTTCCCTATTATTGAAAATTTGGGATGTTCCCCAGCACCACCTCACCACTATCCTCGAACTTTATTTCCCAAAGGAGTTATCAAATCAAAGGGCATAACAGTTGCTTATTTGATCAATCTTCTTTTAGTATTCAAATACTTGTAGGCCAGGTGCAGTGTCTCATGCCTGAAATCCCAACACTCTGGGACACTAGGTGGGAGGATTGCTTGAGTCCAGGAGTCTGAGACCAGCCTGGGTGGTATAGTGAGACCTCTTGCTACAAAAAGAAATAAAAAGATTTCAAATGTTTGTAAAAGGAGGAGCAAATTACTTGTGCCTTATGCCTCTCGTGGATTCAATCAAGCTGATGGTTTTCTTCCCATTCGGGGAAGGTAGGGACACTGAAAGAAGTAAGTATCACAGAAAGGAAAGGAGAGGCCACCGAAAGAAACAATACCCTCTTCTTAGCTCAGCCAGCCTGTCTGAGAACAATGGGAATAGTTGCTAGGATGATGTTCTTTCCACCTTGATTAGGTAGTGGATTCCACCAGCTTGTGAGCTCTCCGAGGGCGGGGCCTCTGCATCCAGCATAAAGACAACAGCCTTATTTTTTTTCTTTAAATTAGATTTGGCTTTCAAAAGAACCCACACTTGTGCACTACATGTGCTGATGTAACTAAATAGCTTTTGACACACCAATTCATTCCTTCATATCTCTGCTGACCAGTGATGACTGTGAATTTCTCATGAAGATGGCCCCTCCCTGCTGCTGGTGCTGAGAAACAGGATCTAGCAAGGCAGCTGATACATGGGTGAGAGCTCATGGGGGTGCCCACTAGTGCCCTCTGAAGAGTGCCCAGGCAGGCCTTTCTGAAGGGATCCTTTCTGGGGAGCCCTTGGACAGCTCCTGGAGGGCTGGCCATTGCCTGGCCAAACCTCTGCATTCCCGTAACACCACCGAGCTGCAGACAGCACCAGTTTCAAGCCGGTGGTGGTGGAACCTCCTGGGTGGCTATGTGGTGAGAAAGGCTCACTCTCTCGGCCTGGTAGGAGATGAGGGGACACACTCCTCTTTCCCTCTCACCTTCCAGGGTCTATCCAAATTCTGCCACTTAGGCAGAGGGAAGACGTGAGAAACCAGAAAGGGGAAATTCCCAGCTACACTTCCTCAATCCCAAAGGCAAGCTGGCAAGCCTCAAGCTTTCAAATATAGGAATCAGAGATTCACTCAGGCAATCATTCAATAAACATTTATTAAAAGCCCACTATGGGCCAAGCATTATTCTAAACGTTGGGGGTGCAGTGGAAAATTTCTGTCCTCAAAAGTTTACATTGCAGAAGAAAAAGATAAATAACTAAACAAGTAAATAAATGAGGACAGTTTTTATGTAAGTAGAACATATAAAGTACAAACATTAATGCCAAAATAATTCAATGTACTAATCACTCTGATTCATGCCCAGAATTTCTCTTCAGTACCAAGCTGAATAAAATCTAAGAATATTCTTCAGTTCAATTTCACAAACTGATGCCTGCTTCCTACAGTGGGCTTGAAAACTCTAACGACAGAAACGAGGCTCCCTGCTTTTCAGACGCTCATCTAATATGGAAGTTGAATGTATTCAACTAATCACCATAGTCAGTGGTTGTACTACATATCTTCATTCAGGGAGGAGAGATGTATGTACTTCCACTCAGGGAGCTAGCATGAGCCAAGGATAAGCTCAGCACATCCTGGATCCACAAGCTCAGACCCTGCACCTAGTTTCTCATTCAATGCACATGTATAGCTATGATTCTAAGAAGGAGTTCATTTCACCGCTCATCTCTTCCACACTGCCTAACCTCTTCTTGCCTCCCTCTTTCCTAGCTACTCTTCCTCCTGGAGCTGTAAGACACTTTGCCATCTCCTTGTGTTCCTATTGTTCCTAGGGTCAGGAGACAGTGGTGACATTCTCTTGGTGCTTTCCTCATTTAATTGGACTGAGTTTCCGACATCTACAAACTCCTAAGGCTGGAAAGAATTCTTGGTACAACATACTCATGTTACAGATCAAAGAGTTGAGGCCCAGAGAAATTAAGTAACTTACCCAAGATCAAATGGTTAGTTAGTTACTTCTTCCTACAGGAGACATTTTTGCTGGAGTGAGTCTAGAGAAAGGTTTCAGGGACAGAGTTCCACAGATTTAAAGGGTTTTGCTTGCCTGCTGCTCCCTGTTAGCATAGAATGAAGAGGAACCCTCAGTTAACCAAATACAGGTAATGCACAGAGCACTAAGATCACCTGGCCACCTGGAGATGTAGGGGTAGGAGCAGGATTACTAGTGGTCAGGAAGTAAGTGTGCAGTGAGGGGTCAAGGCTGACTCCCTGGTGAAGACTGTTGATGAGGAGAGAAGATGGTAATCAAGAACTTAAATGAAGAAAATAGGATTCTTATTACAGAAATGCAAATCAGAACCACAATGAGATACTATCTCACACTAGTTAGAATGACTATTATTAAAAAGTCAAAAACAACAGATGCTGGAGAGGCTGCAGAGAAAAGGGAATGCTTATACATCGCTGGTGGGAGTGAAAATTAGTTCAACCATTGTGGAAAGCAGTGTGGTGATTCCTCAAAGAGCTAAAAACAGAACTACCATTCAACCCAGCAATCCCATTACTGGGTATATTCCCAAAGGAATATTAATCCTTCTACCATAAAGACACATGGACACATATGTTTGCCACAGCACTATTCACAACAGCAAGGACATGGAATCAACTGAATTGCCCATTAATGGCAGAATGGATAAAGAAAATATAGTATGAATACACTGTGGAATACTATGCAGCTATGAAAAGGAATACGATCATATCTTTTGCAGGAACATGGATGGAGGTAGGCCCCATTATCCATAGCAAATTAATGCAGGAACAAGAAACCAAATACCAAGTATTCTCACTTAGAAGTGGGAGCTAAGTGATGAAAATACGTGGACACAAAGAGGGGAACAACACACAGTGGGGTCTACTTGAGGGTAAAGGGTAGGAGGACGGAGAGGATCAGAAAAAATAACCATTTGTTGCTAGGCTTAGTACCTAGGTGGTAAAATAATCTGTACAACAAACCTCCACGACACAAGTTTACCTGTATAACAAACCTGCACATGTACCCTGAACCTAAAATAAAAGTTAGAAAACAAAAAAGTAAAGAAGATTATCATTTCAGGAAAAAGGAGACATAAACTTGTTGGTGGGTAGAGTGGAAAGATCATTTATTAGAAAAGATTTGAAGTTGGCCAGGCACAATGGCTCACGCCTGTAATCCCAGCACTTTGGGAGGCCAAGATGGGCGGACTACGTGAGGTCAGGAGTTGGAGACCAGCCTGACCACCATGGCGAAACCCCATCTCTACTAAAAATACAAAATTAGCTGGGCGTGGTGGTGCACGCCTGTAATCCCAGCAACTCTGGAGGCTGTGGCAAGAGAATTGCTTGGATCTGGGAGGCAGAGGTTGCGGTGAGCCGAGATTGCACCACTGCACTCCAGCCTGGGCAACAAGAGGAAAACGATGTCTCAAAAA
>NW_016107316.1:15989329-15992378 GCF_001604975.1 Cebus imitator | reverse complement strand
AAAAAAAAAAAAAAAAAACAAGTTGAGAGACCAGGCGCGGTGATTCATACCTGTAATCCCAGCACTTTGTGAGGCCAAAGTGGGTGAATTACCTGAGGTCAGAGATCAGGAGTGCCAAGACCAGCCTGGCCAACATGGTGACACTTCATCTCTACTAAAAGTAAAAACAAAAAAGCTAGGCATGGTGGCAGGTGCCTGTAATCCCAGCTATTCAAGAGGCTGCTGCAGGAGAATCACTTGAACCTGGAAGGTGGAGGCTGTGGTTAGCTGAGATCCCACCACTGCACTCCAGCCTGGGCAACAGAATGAAACTCTGTCTCACAAAAAAAGAAAAAATAAAAAGAAAAGAAAAGGAAAGGAAAAGATTGAAGTTGAAAGAGAGGAAAAAATTGACTAAACAAGGTTTAGGAGATAAGATTAAAGCCACAAGCAGGGACATGACTTCTTGGGCTATTCTGCCATTAACTATCGACTTGACACTAAACTCCAAGAGGACAAGGACCACATCAGGTTTTGCTCAGCATGTGTCATCCAGTACTTGGCACATAGTAGGAACTCTTTTGGAAAAGTAAATAAATGAACAAATGATAAGGGAACCTTCCAGTGCCTTACTTATGCACTCAGCAAAATTTTAAGTCCAAATTAAAGAAGGGGAAAAGAAAGGCAAGCAGGAGATTGAAATATAAAACAGATGCCTGCTTTGGCCTCTTTGGCCGATATACTGGATGACATCCAAGAAACCAAGACAAATTGTCAGCAGTCACTGCCATAGAGAGAAACTGACAGTTCTGGTGACTTCAGTGCTGATGTTAATTGGAACTGTACACTACAGCATAAAGCTATTCGTCATCTTGAGTTTTAAATGCCAAATGAAATTTATCATGTAAATCTTTATGTGAATAGCAGAGTAGCTGGTGCCCTTGATAGAAATTTAACAAAACAAATAGAGAAATTATACATTTATATGGAGGGGATATTCAACATTTTTAACAATGGGTATGACTCAGAAGCTGACCAACAAACCAACCCTAAGCCACCAGCAAGGCTGCACCTGTCCATGTTAACTATCAGGACTGTACATGGCTGTTGCTTATACTGATGCTCAGAAACCTACAGTGCTCAGTTTTTAAAAGGCTCTTTTGCTGAATGGAAAAGGGAGTGTTCAAAGCATTGTTGCATGCTACAGAAGCAACCTCTTCCTCATAGTTTCTTAGCCTGATGCTTCTCTGTCCAGTAGAGCAAGGCCTTACTCACTGTTCCTTCAACTTTGTCCTCCAGACTTCAGCAAACCATCATACTGGCCACTTGCCGTGATATCTGTCATCCTTGACTCATCCAGTTAGTGAACCGGCAGCACCTGTATGCGGCCTGCCCTTCCTTAATTCACATGCCAATTACCTCCACTAGCCTGCAACTATCCCCAATATCTGCCACCCACTCTCATCATGTGTCTAACAAGAGGTTCCCAACAAGACTTAATCATCGAAAATAGTCAAAGAAAATTTTATGACATTGAGGACTGATAGTAGAAAACTTCGCTTCAAGAAGTTGCAGACTGATAATTATACCAGGAGATAAGCATATAATCCCTTGAGCACTGAGGGATCTGTGGGAGGATTTGCAGAGTGCTTCAAGAGCAGGTCTTAAAAGGTGGTGAGGATTCAGAAAAGAAGGGAAGAAGTAGGGGGCACTCCTAGAAGAGAAAACAGGGTAAACAAAAGCAGAGGGTTGGAGATGCTTCATTTTCTATTAACGAGAGAGTACATACTTGTTCTGGGTGGAGAGGCCTGTTGGTGTAAAGCAAGTGCACTGCGTTTTGGAGGGTTTTGAATGCCAGCCTTAGGCCTCAGGACATGATCCATGTTGTAACTCCTGTACTCTTCCAGGCTGGATCTGGAAGCTGAGGCAGCTAAGAAGTAATGAAGGATTGACACATGGGATTGCAAAGTGTAGGGTGGGGAGATCACGAGACAGCAAACTGGGGCATGGCTAGAATCAAGATAAACTAATCAGAGAGGCAGAACTAGTTATGAGGTAACCAGACCGACTTGGAGGTGCTGGGGCAGAGCAGGCTTTGAAACGGAAGTGGCAAGCAGCAACTGCAGCAACTCCCTAAGGCCCCAGAATGCAGCACAGAGCTTTCTAAAAGTCTTGTCTGGAACACGGAGGGTGCCATTAAGAGAATGGAAGCATTTTGGACAATATATGGATGGCACGGGGTCATCACTGTGAAGGTTGTTGACCAGAATACCAACAGAATGGTATTTTAGAAAAATGAATTAAGTAGTACTGTAGGAACAAAATTAGAAAGGATAGCATATCAAGACATGATTCGTTTTTTCTTTTTTTGAGCTGGAGTTTCACTCCTGTTGCTCAAGCCAGAGTGCAGTGGTGCCATCTCGGCTCACTGCAACCCGGGCAACAAGAGGAAATCTCCCAAGTTCAAGCGATTCTGCTGCCTCAGCCTGCCAAGTAGCTGGGATTACAGGTGTGTGCCACCATGCCCAGCTAATTTTTTGTATTTTTAGTAGAAACGGGGTTTTACCATGTTAGCCAGGCTGGTCTCGAACTCCTGATCTCAGATGACCCACCCACCTCGGCCTCCCAAAGTGCTGGGATTACAGGCGTGAGCTACCGCACCCTGCCCAATGATTTTTAAAGTTACAAAAATCACTTCAAAAACACCAAGTTTGATTTTTCTTTGCTCACCAGAATACCTAACAGGCGGTTCATAGTTAATAAATGTTCAATGTGAAATGAATGCCCTCTGGAAAATGATTGCTTTTGTTCTTACACTAAGAATATCTCCTAGAGGCTGGGCGCAGTGGCTCACGCCTATAATCCCAGAACTTTGGGAGGCCGAGAAGGGTGGATCACAAGGTCAAGAGATCGAGACCATCCTGGTCAACATGGTGAAACCCCGTCTCTACTAAAAATGCAAAAATTAGCTGGGCATGGTGGCGAGTGCCTGTAGTCCCAGCTACTCGGGAGGCTGAGGCAGGAGAATTGCTTGAACCCAGGAAGCGGAGGTTGCGGTGAGCCGAGATCA
>NW_016107316.1:15978950-15987719 GCF_001604975.1 Cebus imitator | reverse complement strand
AAAAAAAAGAATTGTCACAAAGTAAAGGATATGTGTAATCAGAACCCAGGTTGAGAAATAAAATCTAACCAGCAACCCAGAACATCACCTGATGCCCTCTCCCCCACACTTTACCCAACAAAAGTAACTGCTAAATTAACTTCTGTCTCCATCAATGAGTTTTGCCTGGTTTGGGGCTTTATATAAATTGAATCGTATATTTTGTGCTCTTTTGTGTCTGGTTTCTTTCAATTTCAATTTCAATTTCTTTCATTTCAACATTATGTTTTATGAGATTCGCCTGTGATACTACAAGTCATTTGCTCTTTCTCTTTCCTGTATGTGGTACTTTGTTTTATAAGTACACTGCTGTTTAACCACTGTTGATGAACATTCTTTCCGGTTTTTGACTATTACTAATAGTGCTGCTACAAACATTCTGATACATGTCTTTTTGTGAATATATCCACTAATTTCTGCTGGGTATATACCAAGGAGTAGAATTGCTAGTTCAAAGAGTATGTGTTATACAAGTTCAGCATTAATAGGTAGTACAAACAATTATCCAAAGTAGTCATACAGATTTATGGTTTTATTTATTTATTTATTTATTTATTTTTTTTTTGAGACAGAGCCACACTCTGTCACCCAGGCTGGAGTGCAGTGGCATGATCTTGGCTCACTGCAATCCCCGCCTCCTGGGTTCAAGCCATTCTCCTGCCTCAGCTGCCTGAGTAGCTGGGACTACAGGCTCATGCTACCACACCCAGCTAATTGTGTGTGTGTGTGTGTGTGTGTGTGTGTGTGTGTATATATATATTTTTAGTAGAGGCAGGGTTTTGCCATGTTGGTCAGGCTGGTCTCGAACTCCTGACCTCAACTGATCCACACCCACCTCAGCCTTCCAAAGTGCTGGGACTACAGGTGTGAGCCACCGCGTCCGGCCTAGATTTATGTTTCTAATAGCAGTGTGTACAAGTTCCATTTACTCCACATCCTTGCCAATTCTTCATTTTAACCAGTCTGGTAGGTGTGCAATCTCATCGTGACGTTAATTTAGATTCCTCAGATGACTCATGAAGTGGATCATCTTTTCATATGTTGACGGGCCATTTGAAATACTCCTTTTTTGAGTTGCCTGTCAAAATCTTTCGCCCACCTTCTGATTGTGTTGTCTCTTTTTATTATTGATCTATAGGATTCTTTACATATTCTGGACACTAATCCTTTTTGGGTTATATATATTACATATATCTTCTCCCACCATGTGGTTTTCCTTTTTACTCTCTTAATCTTACCATTTGATGATCTTAAGTTCTTAATGTTTTTCATTTTGTCAGCTTTTCCTTTTTTCTTTTCTTTCTTTCTTTTTCCTTTTTTTTTTTTTTTTTGGCAGGGTCCTGCTCTGTTGCCCAGGCTGGAGTACAGTGACATAATCATAGCTCCCTATAGCCTCAAACTTCTTGGCTCAAGCTATCCTCCTGCTTCAGCCTCCCAAGTAGCTGGGACTATAGGCATGCACCACCACATCCAGCTAATTTTAAATTTTTTTGTAGAGATGGGGGTCTTACTATGTTGCCCAGGCTGGGCTCAAACAATCCTCCCACCTGAGCCTCCCAGTGTTCTGGGATTACAGGCGTGAGCCACCGCACCCAGCCCAGCTTTTCCTTTAGGGTTAGTGCTTTTAGTGTACTGTTCGAAAAATTTCAGACAGGTAAATTGTAGTAACTGGAAAAATAGTATAGGTTCATACAAAACTAAAAATAAATTAAGAACAAAAAACATGGCATTCATTAACTTCAAGAAAAAAAATCAAACTAGAAACAAGACATAATTTCAGTATACCACTTGGTTCAACTGTGAAAATTATTTACACAATTATCATAATACAATCCTTGACTACTGATTTATCCAAAAATCGTGATAACTTTTGAGGTCTCTGTGAGGGCCCAATAAGTAACAACAATCTTCCTAACCTGAGTTCTAAACAAATGGAGAAATAATACAAAAGAGTGGCAGAGAGAGGTTAAATGTCACTTTTATTATAGTGGATTGGAGGCCAAGTTGCAGAGTGTAGCATCAAGTGTTTTTGCAAAGTGAGATGGTTAAGGCAAGACCAGACATAGATAGGATTAACCCCTCAGGCAGGGGCCATGCTGGATCAAGGCGGGCCTTCTCACGTGGGTTCATCATAGTGTCCATGCAGTCAGCAGGAGCCCGTTTTGGACAGCAGATGATTGACATCCAACTAGAATTTCAAGGGAGTAGTTTAGTTTTAAAAAGGAAGAAACTTTATGTATGATTCTGGTAAAATGAAAATCACTCTAGGCAGGTATTCATGTAGGTGTATTTCTTTGTTTCAGCTTTTATTTTAAATACAAGGGATACATGCACAGGTTTGTTACATGGGTGTATTGCACTCAGATAGGAGCATAGTACCTGATAGGTAGTTTTGAACTCACACTCCAGTGCCTCCCTTCCCCCTCTAGGTGCCTACAGTGTTTATTGCTCCCATGTTCATGTCCATTTGTGCTCAGTGTTTAGCTCCTACTCATAAGTGAGAACATGCAGTATTTGGTTTTTGGTTCCTGCATTAATTTGCTTAGGATTATGGCCACCAGCTCCACGTATGCTGTTGCAAAGCACATAATCTCATTCTTTTTTCTGACTGCATACTATCCCACGGAGTATCTCTACCACATTTTCTTTATCCAGCTCACCACTGATGGGCCCCTAGGTTGATCCCATGCCTTTACTATATATGAAATGTGGCAATGTACATATAAGCATGTGTCTTTTTGGTATACTGATCTATTTTAGGAGTATGTTTTAATTAAGATGTAGCTAATGCTATGCAAAATAAACTAAGTTTATGATGTCTCAATCACAATATAAATTGAGTTATTGATCATGTAACAGGCCAAGTCATGTGTTCCTTATCAGTGGAGGCAGCTCTGCCATTTTCCACACTTGACTTCCAAGGTTGCACTAGTCCTCTCAGCATACAGAAACATAGGAGGGAGTTTCTTATGGGCCAGGCCTAGAATTGCCACTCATTTCCTCTTATGTTTGACTGGCTAGCAACCTAACTGCAAGGGAAGCTGGGAAATGTAGTCTAGCTATGAGTCCAGGAAGAAGAGCGGACTACAAATTTTGGTGAACTGCTGTTGGTCTCTGCCACCGGATATGAGGCTCATAAGGGCAGCGCCTTTTTTGTTCCTTATTGCCTCTTGTGACTGACTCATAAATATTTGTGGAATAAATAATGTAGTGGGAGGAACATAAGCTTTGAAACCAAAAAGACCTGAATCCTAACCCAAGCTCTACCACTTTCTAATTGTATTAATTTAGACAAGTTACTTAAATTTCTCGAGCCTCCGTTTGTCATGTATAATGGAGATGAAAATATATTTGTGATCTGCTTCCCAGGCCATCCCAGCCCAGTGTGAGAATAGATAGTAATTCAAATTATGCCAACAAACATAATAATAGTGGCTGGCCCAGTGGTTCATGCCTGTAATCCCAGAAAGTTGGGAGTCCAAGGCAGGAGGATTGCTTGAGCCCAAGAGTTCAAGACCAGCCTGGACAACACAGTGAGACCAGTCTCTACACAAAATTTAAAAATTAGCTGAGCCTGGTGGTGTGCATCTGTAGTCCCTGCTACTTGGGAGGCTGAGGCAGGAGGATTGCTTGAGTCCAGAAGTTCAAGACCAGCCTGGGGAACATAGCAAGTACCTGTCTCTATTATTTTTTTTAATGTTTTTTTAATAGTTATCATTTCCCTGGTCCTGCTTCTTCCCCAATATTTGTGAAATAGGCCTTTGATTTCCTCCCAAATCATTCTGGGAGTGAGAAAGGGGCATGTAACATGGAGACAGTAGGTGTCTCATATGTACTCTGTCACCAGGCTGGAGTGCAGTGGCGTGATCTCGACTCACTGCAATCTCTGCCTCTTGGGTTCAAGTGATTCTCCTGCCTCAACCTCCCAAGTAGCTGGCATTACAGGCACACACCACCACACCCAGCTAATTTTTTTGTATTTTTAGTAGAGACGGGGTTTCTGTTGGCCAGGATGGTCTTGATCTTCTGACCTTGTGATCCACCTGCCTCGGCTTCCCAAAGTGCTGGATTACAAGTGTCAGCCACCACACCTGGCCTCTTCTTTTTTTTAATGTATTCTTTTTTTTTTTTCAGACAGAGTCTCGCTTTGTTGCCAGGTGCCAGGCTGGAGTGCAGTGGTGCGATCTCGGCTCACTGCGACCTCTGCCTCCCGGGTTCAAGCAATTATCCTGCCTCAGCCTCCCAAGTAGCTGGGACTATAGGCGTGTGCCATCATGCCCAGCTAATTTTTGTATTTTAGTAGAGATGGGGTTTCACCATGTTGGCCAGGATGGTCTCGATCTCTTGACCTCGTGATCCACCCGCCTCGGCCTCCCAAAGTGCTGGGATTACAGGCGTGAGCCACCGGGCGCAGCCCTTTTTAATGTATTCTTAAAGCACTATATTTGTCCAAGCAGCCAATAGCGTCTGTATTTCCCTGTTTTCTGCCTCTGGCACCCTGGAGTGAAGTCTGTGGCCAGATGGTCAAGGCTTGGGCTGAGGCTGCGGGTTCCCAACGCCTTCATGCTCCCAGATCACTGTGTGCTCTCGGTACCTTCCAGAGCCCCATGGCTCTGCCACGTATGCTGCCCAGCAAGGGTGTTTCAGGTCATACTATCTCACCTTAATAGCTTTCAAGTGAAGTGGCTTTGTTTGTTTGCTTCTGTTCTTTTATTCAATCTCACTAGACTAAGGCAGAAACCCCCAGAGCAGAGCCAGCATATAATGTTAGTGACAAGCAGCTTACAATATTCATGACATCCCTTCCTCTTTCACCCAAATTTGCCCCATTGTCCTTAGAATGAGCTCTCTCTCTGGATTTCTTTGATTCTTCAAGCAAGTAGATCTCCTCCCACCAGACTTTCAGACGCTTATAGATCTGTCAGAACTCTGGGATGAGCCTAGGTTTGTCGGCCCCCCTGGGATTCCCTGCACCCCACCCCTGTGCTTTACTGCTTTGCAGGGTTGATGTTGGCATTCAATTAGATAAAGTAGGTAAAATACTAGAGTTGTTGGTGGCATCAAAAAGGTACATAGTACGTGTTGCTTCTTTTCATATTAGTTGGGCGACTTCTGGCATCACCAACATTTATAGATATACATCATTTATTCCCCTAAAGGGAGGCTCCTGGCTACAAGCACCCTTGAATTTGGGACAGATGGCATAAATACTACATTACCTTGATACTTAGGGCAGGGTCTGCAAATTCAGTTAATAGACAGTCTTGGATATAGGACCTGCAGGGTTTGCATTTTCCAAAATAGGATAGAAAGCTGATGTGGGCCACAAAGAAGTGATACCACGAAAGCAACATATTCACACATGATATTTCCAATTATCCACAGATATTTACTATTCAAATGGGCCATGGGAATTACCAAGGTAGTGCTAGCTGTCCCGACAACTGCTATATGGACCCTTCATTCCAGTCTAATAGGAAGCCAGAATTATACCTCAAAATGCACACAGCAAAAAAAAAGAGGGGGAGGGAAGATATGAAAGAGAGAAAATATGCAAAACAAACAATATTCTAACAAATGTCTTTTGAATGAATTGAAGCAGAAAAGAATAGAATGATGGAAAACAGGAGATGCTCGCAGTGACTAACGAATGAGCAGACGAGGGCCTGGACCAAAAGGGCAGCTGTTGAACTTCTCTGATCATGGTAAGTGTGAGACAGTGTAGAAGGAAAATTAGGAGAAGTGTTTGATGGGTTAGATATGGACGTGCGAGAGGAAAAGGAACAGAAAGAGCCATGAGGTTATCAGCTTGCGGGGCAGGGTAGTGGCCCTGAGCTTAAAGCATAGCACTGGGAGTTAGAAAACCTGTCCCTACCACTTTGAACAAACAGCTTAACCCCTCTTAGCCTACTCATCTCATTTGCAAAGTGCCTCTGCTCACCACATAGTAGTTTTGTAAGGCACGGATAAGATGATGTGCAAGAAAGCTGCAATGTGTTGGACAAGTGAAAGGCGGTCATGTTCATCATCATCGTTATCAGTAGAGAAGCTGGAAGGGGAGTATAATTTAAGAATGTGAGAAATTCAATTTTAAATATGCTCAGATGTTGACATAACATCAAAGTGAAGGTAACAGAAAACGAGTCAATGTGGGGAATGACTTAAGGAGTTAATGAGTCAAGCCATTGTATACAACAACAACAAAATATATTTCCTTAAGATGCCCAGTCTAATCTGTCATTGACGGGCATTTAGGTTGATTTCATGTCTTTGCTATTGTGAAAAATGCTTCAATGGACATACAAGTGCATGTATCTTTATGGTAGAATAATTTCTATTCCTTTGGGTATTTACCCAGTAATGGGATTGCTGGGTTGAATGGTAGTTCTGTTTTTATCTCTTTGAGGAATTGCCAAACTGCTTTCCACAACAGTTGAGCTACACTCCCACTAACAGTGCATAAATGTCCCATGGAATACTATGCAGCCATAAAAAAAAGAACAAGACCATGTCCTTTGTGGGAACATGGATGGAGCTGGAGGCCATTAGCCTTAGCAAACTAACACAGGAACAGGAAATCAAATAGCACGTTCTTACTTAGAAGTGGGACCTCATGATGAGAACACGTGGACACGAAGAGGGAAATAACAGACACATGTGCCAACTTAAGGGTGGAGTGTGGGAAGAGATCAGATCAGAAATAATAACTATTGGGTCCCAGGCTTAGTACCTCGGTGACAAAATAATCTGTACAGCAAACCCCCATAACACAAGTTTACCTGTATAACAAACCTGCACACATCCCCTGAACCTAAAATAAAAATAAAATAAAAAGAAACCAAGTCTTCCAATTTATTGAGCTGTTTTGGGGTATAGGCTGAACTGAGGCTTATAATCACTTGCATAATATAGTAAGCATACACAGTACAACTGAGCAACAGTGTTACTGGTATTTCTGTGCTATGGGAGCTTGGATGTGGCTGCTTTCACACTACAGACCCTTGACTGGAGCCTCATCCATCAATGTCCTTGGATGTCCACCTATGAAGTACACAAAAATAGCAAAAGCAAATTTGACTAAAATGAGGTGTGGGGGGGAGGGGAATGGTGTAGGAGTAAACAGAAAAAAAGAAAAGCAAGCAAGAATCAAAGTAAGGAAGTAAAAGGAGATGCTGAGTAAAGGATATTTGCCCATGGGATGCAACTATAAATAAGCCAGGGGAAAAAAGGTTTTTATATACTTAAGAATGTAAATCAATGAACTGGACTGAGTATTGTATAGAAACTGTAAGGCGTATGATTGTGATGAAAGAAGCCTCATTTCCTTTCCCTAAGAGAAAGCCACAGGTAATCACCCTTTGTAAAATGAGTTATTTTGCATATATGAAAAGAGAATTTGCTGTTTGAAGGAATCCCATGATAGTTCCTCATCTAGAGACTTCGCTTCACAAAGCAGTCACTCCCATTTGTGAAATGGATGGATTGGTTGATTGCATAATGTATCACTTGTGTAGACCTGTATTGTCATCTACCAGGACTCTGAACATTAAAATAAAGATGATGTTGAACCTGAAGTTCAACTAGAGAGAACCCATTTTCTACCTTCTCTCCCGAGTACATCTTCTTTAATAAGTTCCCTGGAGATGCCACACATCTCCTTCCAAAAGTAACCAAAAAACGAATGACCGAAGAAAGAGTGGGTCCCAGACCTAGGGCCATCTGGTGCAAAAAGGTAAGCTAAGCAAGTCACTTTCCCTCTCTCAGGGTTTAAAAGGACTAAGAAAAAACCAAAGCAGTGGTGGCTGAAATCGAAAGGATTCAAATTGCCAACCAAAGTGCAAGAGAAAAAAAGCAACGATAATGCAGAGGAAGCTGCCAAGAGACAGAGGAAATGAATCTGTATAAAGAAGCAGAATACAGGAGCTGTGGGAGCAGGATCTAGGAGAAAAGAAGAGAGAGGCACTCTTAGAAAGCTTTACTTTAAAAAGCAGTTTAAGTGGAAGGCCAGCAAGAGAAGCCAGTGGCAAAGTATGTTGATGGGTGGGTGGGTGGAGGTGACAAGAGAATATCACTGCTTGGGATTTCAAGAGACTGAGTGGAATGTGAACCATCCTGTATGGGAGGATGAGGTCTCAAGTATGTAGGGAAAATAGGACTTTGCTTCCCTGTGAGCCAGGTGAGCTAAGAACTGGAACCTGCATTTACAATGGGGTGTAAAATTGACCTGATAGAACTAAAAACCACATGATAAACTATTTATGAAACAAGATTTTAATGAGTTGTTAGATTAATTTAGGTTTAAACAATGGAACCATGTACCTGCAATTTACCAACTTTCCGTAGTATATCATCTAAGATTTCCACATACTGTATGTAGTAAACTGGCTTTGCAATCTCACTCATTGTCCATGTAAGTGGGAATAAAAGAAAGAAATATAGCAGAGACCCTAAAGAAAATAAAGAGCAAACTATGTCTGCACTCTTAAGGACACGGTCAACTCTTCTAAAAATGCTTGTTTTTCGATAAACTTAAAAATCTTACCCTCTCCCAAGATTCTGACATTATCACCTATCACCTCAGGGCAATTTTTTTCAAACTGTAGGTCATGACATCAATTTGGATGGTCATGACCAGCATTTTTTAAAAAGAACAGTATGTACTGTTTTTTTAAAAAAGATGTTTTGGTTGTTTTAATTACATACACACACACACACACACACACACACACA
>NW_016107316.1:15977084-15978820 GCF_001604975.1 Cebus imitator | reverse complement strand
ATCTTGCTCTGTCCCTCAGGCTGGAGTGCAGTGTCACAATCTTGGCTTACTGCAACCTCTGCCTCCCAGGTTCAAGCAATTCTCCTGCCTCAGCCTCCCGAGTAGCTGGGATTGCAGGCACTTGCCACCATGCCTGGCTACTTTTTGTATTTTTAGTAGAGATGGGGTTTCACCTTGTTGGCCAGGCTGGTCTCAAACTCCTGACCTTCAGGTGATCCTCCCGCCTCGGATCTCCACTCCCAAAGTGCTGAGATCACAAGCGTGGGCCACTGTGCCCTGCCCTGACTAACTTTTTTGTTTCTAATTTTTTGCAGAGACAGAATCTCATTTTGTTGCCCAGGTTCAGTTTTACTTCATTTAGTTCACATGATAAAAACAAAATGCCTCATTTATTTTTCAAATATTAAAAAAGATCTTCTAGTCCAAGCGTAGCGGCTCATGCCCGTAATTCCAGCCCTTTGGGAGGCTGAGCAGGCAGATCACCTGAGGTCAGGAGTTTGAGACCAGCTTTGGCCAAAATGGTGAAATTCTGTCTCTATTAAAAATGCAAAAATAGCTGGACTTGGTGGTGGACGCCTGTAATCCCAGCTACTCAGGAGGCTGAGGCAGAAGAATCACTTGAACCCGAGAGGCAGAGGTTGCAGTGAACTGAGATCACACCACTGCACTCCAGCCTGGGCAACAGAGCACGACTCTGTCTTAAAAAAAAGATACATATGTATTTTTAAGATGGAGTTAAAAAACAAAATATATATTATATATAATATAACGTACATATTACATATATATTAAATACTTTGAAAAAACATGTTCAATCCTAGAATATATAATTTTTTTTTTTTTGAAATGGAGTTTAGCTCTTGTTGCCCAGGCGAGAGTGCAATGGCACGATCTCAGCTCACTGCAACCTTCGCCTCCCGGGTTCATGTGATTCTCCTGCCTCAACCTCTCAAGTAGCTGGGATTACAGGCACCTGCCACTATATCCAGCTAATTTTTGTATTTTTGTTAGAGATGGGGTTTTGCCATGTTGGCCAGAGTGGTCTCGAACTCCTGACCTGGTGATCCACCCACCTTGGCTTCCCACATTGCTGGGATTACAGGCATGAGCCACTGCGCCTGGCCCTAGAATGTATATTCTATCCTCTCCCCTGCACCTGAGAATTCTTATATTTCCCCTAAGTGTCAAGCATCCCCCTGGTTGAGAATCACTGGATGAAGGCATAGGGAACTCTTGTCTTTTGAATTACAGTAGCAGCATCAATTCTATAAACCTTCTGTTTTGAGTTTTTGCTGACCTTATTTCTTCATATTATTTCCAGAAAGAATGTAGAGGTCAGTGGGCCCCCAAGAATCTTACAAACTGATATTTAGGTTCTGTGAATTCTCAGGTGGATTATTCAGGTTAAAAGGTCACCATTCTCTGTAAGCTTCTATTGCAGGAATGTTAATATTTGAGGAGAGAATCTTAAAAATATTAAATAGCTGGTCAGCATGGCTACTGAACATTCTGAATGAATGCTGACCATCAACAACCAAAGATTCATTCTACCTGAAGGTCACTTAACAAGGGAGGAAAAGTGGAGGATTAAATTCCTAGTCCTCTCCCAAACAATACTCATGAATTTTGATAAGACACCCCAGAGCAAGTTAGAATTGGCCAATGTCAAATGGTAATGGTGGCCAGCTGTGATGGCTCACACCTGTAATTGAAGTACTTTGGGAGGCCAAGGCGGG
>NW_016107316.1:15973299-15976699 GCF_001604975.1 Cebus imitator | reverse complement strand
AAAAAAAAAAAAGGAAAGAAAAGAAAAAACCCTGAATACAAGAAGGAGGTAAAGTAGGTTTTTTGAAAAAGCATTAAAGACTATAGGGGAAGAATGGAAGAGAAAAGCAAGAAAAAGCTCAGAAGAGACAAGACAATGGAATGAAAATCATATTAGATTAACTCAAGTCTGGAAAAATAAGGTAGGCATAAGAATATCCAAGATGCCTTTAATGGAAAGAACATATTGAAGGACAGAGCCAAGATAACTGCCTGAACTTTCCTGGACAGACAAGTACACAGGGAACCATACTTGCTTTAGGGATCTGAGAGCCAGGAGTAGTCTCAGAGATGAGGCACAACTGGCTCATGGGCTGTAATTGATGGAGCCAAGGGAAAGATAGCACCCACAGGCAAAGCTAGGCGCATGACACACGAGTCCCACTGAAGTGTCAGGCCAAAGGATCTAGGAAAAGCAGCAGAAATAACCAGGTGCTGGGCAGTGGAGCAGGAACTGGAGCTCCCAGGACAGGACAAGCAATTTAGATGACAGGTGGGAGGCAGAGCCTCAGGGTTTCCCAGGGCATTGGAGTATCATCACAGAGGAATTTTATGGAGCTGTTTAGGGAGCTAAGCTGGTTTTATATAAATGCAATGGAGCCAATCCCTTAACCTCAGCAAGAAATAATAGCCATGACAAGAAGAACAACGGCAATAATAGTAACTGCTCTATACTCACTGCAGCCCTTGGTTTAAATCTTGGTTCAATCATTCACTGGTGGCAAAATGGGCCTATTTAGCAAGTTCTTTGACCTCCCCCAGCTTCAGTTTTCTCCCCTTTTAAAACACAGGTCATGAGAAGGACTGTCTTCCTGGATGATTACCTCCATTCCCATGGTGTTAAGAATCTATGTGTTGGCAACTCCCAAATTCGTTTCTCCAATTCAAATCTCTCCTCTGAGTTTCAGGCCCCTGCATCGAAACACGACTCAAATTTAACAATGGCAAAATGAAATTATTTAGATTCTCTTGACCCTGGCCTTCCTCTTGGTAAATGGCACCATCAGCAGCTCAACTTGATGTCCTTGACCCCTCCTTCTCCTTGACTCCCAATATCCAATTCAGTGAATCCTAAAATAAAATCCAAAATCATTTCCATGGCTATGGACAATTCAACTGAAGTCCATCCATTCTTGCCCCAAAATGAACCTGGGATGGCCGTAAAAATGCAGGAGACCCTCATAATGATGGCCTCTATCTCTTCTGCATTTCTCTCCTCACCACTTTCTCTTCTCTGCTCCCAACTGCTGCTTCCCATCATTCTGTCCAGGTTTTCTTTTCTTTCCTTTAAATTGTTTTTAGAGATGAGTTCTCACTCTGTCACTCAAGCTGGAGTGCAGAGGAACACTCTGTCACGGCCATCGTGGTTCACTGCAGCCTCAGCCTCTGGGGTTCAGGTGATGCTCCCACCTCAACCTCCCGAGCTGGGGCCACAGGCACACACCACCACAGCCAGCTACATTTTTGTATTTTTAGTAGAGACAATGTTTCACCATGTTGCCCAGGCTGGTCTTGAACTCCTGGGCTCAAGCCATCCACCCACCTTAGTTTCCCAAAGTCCCGGAATTGCAAGCATGAGCCACCGCGCCCAGCCCTCTCCAGGTTTTCTAAGCCCTGTTTGGTTTTGTTTTTTTCTCAGTTCTCTAAAGACTTCGTGGCATTTTGTACCTGTTTGGGATGTGCATCACTGGTTTCACCTCAGCCCTCCTCTTCAGAAAAGGTTCTTTTATGTTCCACCAGCCCCAACACCCAACGACCTTGGATAAGAAACTCTCAAATTCACTTAAGCTTTAGTAAAATGTAGTCATGCACAGAACTGTGTAAGGTGAATCAAAGTGGGTGAGCAGAGAAAACCAAGCCCTTTAGAGAGAGTGTGTGTTTTAGTAGAAACATCCAAACTGAAAGGCATGGCTTCGTATGGAAAAGTGTTCCCCTTCTGAGCTGTGGCGGGTTGGAAGCGTTTGAGATCAGGCTGCAGATGAGCTGGGAACCAGGCGGGCTGGGGCTCTGTGTACTCACTCTGCTCCTCTCTTGTGGCAGCTGCCTCACCCTGCTCTCTTCCCCTTCCTACTCACAGTAAAACCACAATCCGCAGCCAAACAGTTGGGTTATCAGCCAGCAGTGCATTTCCATGGAGTAGAGCTGTCCGCATAAACAGTAGAATGATAAAGAATTCATCCTCAGGCATTTTTACCCTGATCCATCTAATTTGAGGTTCGTATCTAAACCAAAAATATTCAGGAAGCTGAAAAGCATTGTATGTGATAAGGATGATCTGTATTGAGGAGAATAGGGAGTGGCGACAGATGCCTAAGATTGTTAGAGCAGGTTAAGAAAAACATGCTTTTCCTTCCCTCCTTGAAGACGGAATAAGATATCAGTTTAGGGAGCTGTCTTTCATGGAGGAAAATGGTTAAAACCTCATTTCAAATGCAGCTTACAGGTAGAAATCCTTGCATGCCTGCTCTTTTTCTAAGCCCTTTAGGGTATCTGGGACCTGTGCATTTTGCTCACTTTACTATCTCCACCAACTAACAGTGAAGGCACTTAGTAGACACTCATTATACTTGTATACATGTAACCTCTCCGGCACCCCAATGCCCTAATTTCTTCCTGCCTTTTGCATTTTATAATTAAAAAAAAAAACTATTTCAATCCTTAGAACTTGAGCTGCCCACTCAAAATAACCTGGGTAGCCTGGCAAGACAGGGGGACAGAGGTCTCAAATGAGGTGCACAGGATATCAAAACTAACTATACATAGAGTCTACCATTCTTTGAATTCAAGTTCCATTCCATGGCCACGCCATTAAAGGAAGAATACTGGAGAAGGCATTGCTTTTCCATCCTATAGAGGAAACTGAGGCAGAATGAGTAACTTGCTCAGATTCTCTCAGTTTGGAGTATCAGGTCCAGAAGTCTGTCAGAGTTTTGGAAACAGCCTGAGCAGACTAGGGCTCTGCCACTTATCTGCCACTTAGAAATAACGTGGGCAATATTTGCAATCTCTGTGGGCCTACTTCTGTAACAACGAATAATGAGAGGATTATTCTATCCTGAGCGCTGAATTAAAATAGGATGATGCTTGGGCCAATCACAGTGGCTCACACCTGTAATCCCAGCACTTTGGGAGGCTGAGGTGGGTGGATCACTTGAGTCTAGGAGTTCAAAAACAACCTGGGCAGTATGGTGAAACCCCGTTTCTACAAAATACACAAAATGTTAGGCCGGGAGCAGTGGCTCATGCCTGTAATCCCAGCACTTTGGGAGTCTGAGGCAGGTGGATCACCGGAGGTCGAGACCAGCCTGGCCAACATGGCAAAACCTCATCTCTACTAAAACCTCATCTCTACTGTATTTTTG
>NW_016107316.1:15971294-15973123 GCF_001604975.1 Cebus imitator | reverse complement strand
AAAAAAAAAAAAAAAACTAGCTGGGGATGGTAGCGTGCACCTGTAGTTCCAGCTACTTGGAAGGCTGAGGTGGAAGGATCATTTGAGCCCAGGAGTTCAAGGCTGCAGTGAGCTATGGTTGCACCAACGCACTCCAGCCTGGGCAAGAGAGCGAGACCCTGTCTCAAAAAAATAATAAAAATAAAAAGGTGATACAGGAAAGTGTGTGCTAATTAGATAAACACAACAGTTTCCTTCTGCTACCCCCAGAGGAGTGGAAACAGCAGATACAATTTTGTGAAGATAATAAAACTTTGCTGATTATTTTAAAAAATCAATCTGAAAATAAAGATTCCATGCATAATAAACCAGTATTTCTAAAACTTTAATTAAAAAGGCATTCTGACAATGTTAATTCTTGTGTCTGGCATATGTATTATCTGATACACACATGCATGCGTGTGCACACACACACCTTCCCTTCCTCATTAACCAGTTTGAACAGTCAGCCTGCAGGCGGGAGCAGACAGAGACCCAGGAAGCCAGGGTGAAGAAGCTCCTAAATCAGACGGGTTCTGAGACAGTTTTCCCCTTCCCTCAGGCTGAGATATTCTGCCATCTGTTTTGATTAAACCTTTCAAAATTCAACTTGTGTTTTTCCTTCCATTCCTTTGAAATCTCCTTTAATTCAACAGTCTTTAGGCTTTCTTCTTTCCCTTAACCACCATCTGGTGCTTCTATTTAAAAAAAAGAAAGAAAGAAAGAAAAGAAAACACATACAACAAACACTTTGAGTTCCTTGGAAGAAAGGTATAATGATGAGGATAATTTATTCCCATAGTGAGGCCCATTACTATTTCCATGGCAACAGACTGTGATGTTCTGAACATGGGACTTTGTGATCATCACAAGAACAGAATGGCAAAAGGCCCTGTTCAGACTCTTTGTCCTTATGGATTCTTTGGGTAATCACCCTTGGTGGCTCCCAGTTGCCTACAGAATTAAGTGCAAAAGCCTTAGGGTGGCATTCAAGGCCCTTTTAAATCTGGTCCAGTCACTCCGGGCTCACCTTCTGCCAATCCCAGGGCACATGGTACTCTGGCATTCTCTTACAACTCACTGTGTCCTGGACGTATCACAAGCTGTCACCCCTCCATTCCTTTGCCTCTCCTTACAATGCCCTTCCTCAACTTCCCTATTTGTTTTACTTTTTTTAACCTAATAAAACCCTCCTCATTCTAAAGATTTAGCTTAAATGCCACTTTCTCTATGGACTCTTCTGTGGCTCACCCAGGCAACAGCAATGACTCTTTTCTGTGCTGCAGGCATTTTGCTTAAACAAGTATAATGACATGCAATGTCTGGTATCATAGTTATGCTCATATCTCCTTCACTTGAATTTGAATTATTTGCTCTCAATATCCATGCCTGTTTCATTTTTGTCAAACATCTCGATTACTTCACATGATTTCTCAAAACATCCTGGGGGGGGATAGGTGGTCAGGCTTTTAATCTCCATTTTACTGTTACAACACCAAAGTCTAAAAATGTCAGAGACGGGGCTAGGAGCGGTGGCTCACGCCTGTAATCTCAACACTTTGGGAAGCTGAGGCTGGTGGATCACTTGAGGTCAGGAGACCAGCCTGGCCAACATGGTGAGACCCCATCTCTACCAAAAATACAAAAATTAGCCAGGCATGGTGGCACACACCTATAATCCCAGCTCCTCAGGAGGTTAAGGCAGGAGAATCGCTTGAGCCTAGGAGGTGGAGGTTGCAGTGAGCCGAGATCATGTCCTTATGGATGGGACATCCATAAGGCAGAGGGAGACCCTGCCTCAAAAAAAAAAA
>NW_016107316.1:15956687-15971039 GCF_001604975.1 Cebus imitator | reverse complement strand
GGGGTTTCACCGTGTTGACCAGGATGGTCTTGATCTCTTGACCTCGTGATCCACCCTCCTCGGCCTCCCAAAGTGCTGGGATTACAGGCTTGAGCCACCGCGCCCGGCGAATGTGGACTTTAGAATCAGGCATTTGGGGGCCCAACTTACGGGACCTCTCTAATCTTCCATTTTTTCACCTGTAAAATTAAGATTGAATAAAATCATAGGTGTAAACATGCTTGGCACATCATAATATTCAAATAATACTAGTTTTCTTCTTTTCCCTCCAGGTCTACTTTCTAGCACCAACTAGAAACAAAAGACATTTTTTATTCCATTTTTGTTTCCCAAATTTTTATATGATGCTAAACTCAGATGAACAAGCAAATGAATGTCTTCTGCATCTTCCAGAGAAAAGTTTTGCCTTAATTCCCTTATCTGTAATCAAGTTTAAAAGAGAAGTTACCTGGCAGAGTTGTGAAAATTAAAAGAAGCAACATGTGATTGCGTGGGGCTCTTAGCGCAGTGTTTGGTACGTAGGAAGCACTCAGGATGTTTGCAGTTACGTTATCATCATCATCATCTTCATCATCATGATCATGATTATGATCATTATCTTTTGTGTGACAGAACAACAGACCCAGTGAGAATTCCAAAAATTAATGAGACAGTCTCACAACTCCGTCTTCAGGCTTCTTGTTCTACAGCTTGCCTCTGGGCTGTAGGCATCTATGCAGTCATTTACCTCTACAAGATTATACACTTTAGATAGGGCTTCTGACCTTATCTTGTCATTCTTTCTGTTGGGTGGACCTGAAGCAAAACCTTGCAGAGGAGAAGCCTTCAGTAAAATTTGGTCAAAAGAATGCCGTATATTTCTCCAAAAATGAGCACAAATACTGAAATAAGCCTCAAAAGCCTCTGGTTTCTCATCACCAAGACACTAATCTTCACCAGGGCCATATTGGCTAGGAGAGTGATATTCATGAATATTGTGGATGTTCATGAATATGTTCAATAATCTACTGTCTATAGATCATTGAACAGCACTGCGCTTTTGAATACTTGAGGTATTTCCATGTGTAGCTTTTCTGCATAAGCTTTCTCCATAGGACACAGACAATTCCAGATTAGGAAACAGACTCTGCTCCTGATCTCTAGGATACAGGCAACAGGGTCTTAAGAGACCCATGGAAAACATGTCAACCAGGTGTCAAGCACAGCCTCAGATGGGTGATTTAGAGGTGGCATCACTTTGATATTTATTCAGCAAATATTTATGGAGTATCTCTTTCATGGGGACACTGATTGTGACTCACTACACACTTTGAGAGTTGAGCTAAGTGAGACCATAAAATCTTGTTTAGCCACCTGAACGCCCCACCCCCATCAAACCAACCACCTAGTGAGAAAGGATATTCTTACTTTCAGATTAGGGATGTGCATCTCAGAGTTTAAGAGACTTGTTCTAGTAACACCCACTTAATAACAGAGGAAAGATTTACATGTAAACCAAAGTCTCTAAGACACCAGAGCTCACATACTCTAGTGCATTCCCAGCACCCAAGATCACTTGCAGATTCCCCAAGATGCATCGCTGGTGATGACACCCCAGTGACAGGTGCTGGCCCACCTGTCCCCTTTCTTGCTGTCCATCATGTTAGAGTTAGGGTGGAAGTTAGATTTGCTGGTTTCACCTCTGGCCATCACTTACATTATGGCCTCCTCTCTGTGCCTTTTTGGAATAGGCAAGGCCCACAACACTCAGCGTGTGAAGGGTCACAGGGGGGGTTTGTGGTGTGTCCTTTAATATCTTCCTTTTTAGAAGCCCCCTCCCTTTTTAATTTCCTTTTTATTTTTTTATTTTTTGCTACAGCTGGGGGGATGGGAGCACTGATTGTGACTCACTACACACTTTGAGAGCTTCTGACTCATCCCAGCTTTGGTATTCTTCCAGCTCTGCTCAGTACACCGGGGTGTCCTTCCCCAGCTGCCTGGGATCAGCCAGACCCGTTCAGATGTGCTTGGTTCAGCCCTAAATGACACCAAGGTTCATTAGTAAATTAGACACACACACAAGAATCAAAAACTCCCCAGCAACCAACAGGGCTTAGGCAAGTTTTGGACTGTGTTGAAGCCAAGATTAATGTGCAATACCATTAGAATTAATGAACTGCTCTGCATTCCAGCATGTAGTTTACATTTACATTGGTCATACTGATAGTTGACAGTTTATTTTTTCAGCTTAAAAACTTACAAAAATTAACTATAAATATTAAGTATTGGTAGTTGAAAGTTAAAAGTTAACCACAATTTTTTAAAAGCTAACTGTAAGTTAAGACAAAAAAAAGTTTTCTTTAGCCAATATTTTAGACAGCTGTATAATAAAATATCCTTCTCTACTTTGAGAATTTGTAAGAGATCACATTTATCAAAAGCTAAGAAACAAGCTTTAATTTAGCTGCTTAAATAATTATCCTTTTGGCTGTTTCCATATAGTAAATTACAGGTGTTTCTTCAAGTACATGACGGGCTCCAGGTTCATTTAATTGTTCCTGATTGCTATTTTTATCTCTATGCAATCATTCTATTTCAAAAAAGAATTTTGTATTTGGTAGAATTTTGGCATTATACTGTCCTTTCTCCCATGGTCCTGTTCTGCTTCAATCTCCAACAGAGCTCTCTCCCATTAATTTATTGTCAAGAGTGTTTTGTCCCATTCTCTAACAATTTGCTTACTCTAATTGTAAAACATTTTCTTTTTTTTTTTTTTTTTTGAGAAGAAGTCTCGCTCTGTCACCCAGGCTGGAATGCAGTGGTGCGATCCTTCTGAGTTCAAGCAATTCTCCTGCCTCAGCCTCCCGAGTAGCTGGGACTACCGGCGCACACCACCAAGCCCATCTGTATTTTTAGTAGAGATTGGGTTTCACCATGTTGGCCAGGATGATCTTGATCTCTTGACCTTGTTCACTGCTGCTACACAGGTACTCACTACAGGATGAGAGGTTGGTTTTTGTTGTTGTTGCTGTTTTGAGACAAAATCTTGCTCTTGTAGCCCAGGCTGGAGTGCAGTGGCGCAATCTCAGCTCACTACAACCTCTGCCTCTCGGGTTCAAGTGACTCTCATGCCTCAGCCTCCCAAGTAGCTGGAATTAGAGGCGTGAGCCACCAACCCCAGCCAAAACTTTCATTTCTAGCATTTATCATCTTCTAGGAGGCAGTCTTAATATGAATATTAAAAATGCTCTCATCATGGTGGGTGTGGTGGCTCACATCTGTAATCTCAGCACTTTCGGAGGCCGATGTGGACGGATCACTTGAGTACAGGAGTTTGAGGCCAGCCTGGCCAATATAGTGAACCCCCCATCTCTACTAAAAATACAAATATTAGCTGGGCTACGTTGCGCGCGCCTGTAATCCCAGCTACTCCGGAGGCTGAGGCATGAGAGTCACTTGAACTCAGGAGATGGAGGTTGCAGTGAGCCAAGATCATGCCACTGCATTCCAGCCTGGGTAACAAGAGCAAGATTCTGTCTCGAAAAAAAAACAAAAAAAGCTCTCATCCTGTAGTGAGTATCCTGTATAGCAGCAATAAACAACTTCCTTTCTGGGGAAAGTTGGCTTTCTCTCCATTTTAAAGAACAGATGTTTGCATGTTTTGATGAACCCTCATCCCAACTCTCCTCAGACTTCTTTTCTTTGGGTTTTGACACCATGCTTTTTGTTTTCTACCTGATCTGACACCTTAAACTTTGTCTTTTGTACCTTTGAATTGTTTATTTGTAAATATATGATTATAGGTTGGAACTAGGGTTTTTGTTACCTCCCTACTCCACATCGTTAAAATGTTTCCTAGTAATGTGTGTTCCGCAAGAAATAAAACTGAGCTATGGTTCTGCAGAAACTTGATAATGTTCTCCCTGGAGGGCTCCTCATTCCTCAGCCTTCTGGGGACCGGCCATGCGATCTTCCTTCATGGGTTGGGCCCTCAGCATGTACGTTTTAGATGTACTTGGAGCCAGTGAGTTTGGTAGGACAAAGGATGTTTTAAGAATTTAAAGAGAAAAGGAGCCGCCTACATTGAACTCAATCTCGTGCCGAAATTCTTGCTGTCTCTGCTACTGACACCGCATGAGTTCTGGGTTTCAGCAGGATTGTTCTCCCCGGCTTTGCTCTGAAACGTAAAGCCCCATTGCCCACTGCAAGTTTTAATGAAAAGCAGCTCATAAGCAAGTTACGTAACCTAATTGTAATCCAGGGATCAGCTTGGTTATATTATTTAAAGAAATAGCATCCATTTTCCGTGACCTGATTTAGAAAAGAAACCCAGGGAAGGAAAAAAAAAAAAAAATACCCAGTTCAGTATTTGGCATCCTGTGCTCATTCTAATGAGAATGCTGGTAAATAATTAAAAAACAATGACTTTTAGGAACATGAAACCCAACTTAGCACAGGGTTCTATCTCAAAGCGCTAAAGCTGCTTAAAGCAAATTATCAATGATTATAAAATATAGAGCTTATTTTTGCAGAAAATTTGGTCATTTAAAAAGTTTATTTCCTCATCAATCAACACATATAGAATAATGACTAGATACAACATGAGGAATGCTGAAATGCATGGTCTCTGTTTTCAGGAAGCCTGAAATCTGGCTCAGGTTAATAATAATGTATCAACATTGATTCATTAGTCGGAACAAATGTACTATAGTAATGCAAGGTGTTAACAGTCGGGGAAGTGGTGGTGGTAGGGGGTGTTATAGGAACTCTGTCCTATCTTCGCCACTTTTCTGTACATCTAAAAGTATTCTAAAATTAAAAGTTTATTTTTAAAAACCTGGTTAGGGAAACAGTTGGGTACACAAATAGAAACACATGCATCCTTGTTGCCTGGTTTGTAGAAATAAAACCAGGCCTGCATAATAGGCAGCTTCCTAAACGGTATGATTGTTTTGTGAACTTCAGAAGCATGAAACTGAATTAATCACAGTTCTGATTCATGTTAATAGTGTGTCATGAATCAAGCGCTATGACTGGCCCGTTGGTTTTTACATAAACCTCGTTTCATTTATTTACATTGTGTTATAATAATACAATAAACCACTCATAACCCCACCTCTTAACCCAAAAGCAAAAAGCTCTCCATAACTTACACCGACCTACCTGTTCCAACCATACCAGCCCCCAACATTCTTCTCAGTAGTAACTATTCTCTTACATTTTGTTTTTATCATACTTTGCTCTTCTTTATATTTTATTACACATGTGTGAGCCTAAACAATATACTAGTTTTGTTTTGAATGTATTAGATTATATGTCTTCTAGGACTTGTTCTTTTGGCTCAATACTATAGTGCTAAGGTTAATTAATAATGCTGTGATCATACTCTATTCATTTTCACCATTGTGTAACACTCAATGGCATGAATGTACCACAATTTATTTAACAATTTTTATCAGTGGTTTAATAAATTGCTGCTATTACCAATGGATTGTGCCATGAACAATTTTTATGTGTGTTCTGGTAAACACATGCTAATGTTTTCATTGAACTAGAGATTTACAAGATTTAACAATCTTAAAACTGCATAAGAATTAAAGCGTGACAGTACACTTACAGAAATTATGTGAAGCGTGTCTGGGGAAGATCATATAATACAAATTCTTCATGACTGAAGCAAAGGAAAATATGAATTATACACTAATTTCACATCAGTTAGGATTTGATTTATCTATAACATAAAACCCAAATTAATCATTCCTTAAACATACATGTTGCTCGCATGTAAAACATCTCGAGATGAGAAGTCTAAGTCCAGTTTGGCAAGGTCCACAGAATTGTCATGGATTCAGGTCTCCTGCAGCTTTTCGGTTTGCCATCCCAAGGGTGTGACTTTTATTCTTCTGGTCCAAAAGTGTTGCTCAACTTCTAGTCATTATATCTGGCTTCCCGTCAGCAAGAAGGAGAAAAGAAAGGAAGGAGAATGCATCTTGCATTCAAGGACGCTTTCCCCAAATTGCACATGACATTTCTAATTGCATCCTATTAACCAGAAGGTGGACATATGGTTCTTGCTAGTTTCAGGGAGGCTGGAAAATGTAGTCTTTATTCTGATCATCTTGTATTCACCTAAAAATTAAGGGCCCTGCTACTAAAACAAATGAGAAAACAGACTTTGAAAACAGTTAATAGTCTCAGAGAATTATCATAGCTAAAGTGAAAGCAGAAAAGAAGCCAACCCATTAAGGTCTTATGGTGAGAAGTAGAAAGAAAAACTAAACACTGATCATATGACCACCCACTGATGACCAGTCTTAACTTGTTGTATTTTTCCAGATGTATTTTTCCAGACTTTTTCATCCATATGAAAAACTACATATATGTCTCCAATATAGCCATAATTCTATCTGTATCTAGATCAAAATATTCACATGTATTAGTCTTTTTTCAAGCTGATAATAAAGACATACCCAAGACTGGGTAATTTATACAGGAAAGAGTTTAATGGACTTACAGTTCTACATGGCTGGGGATGCCTCACAATTATGGCTGAAGGCAAGGAGGAGCAAGTCATGCCTTACATGGATGGCAGCAGGCAAAGAGAGAGTCTGTGCAGAGAAACTCCCATTTTTAAATCCATCAGATCTTATGAGACTTATTCACTATCCTGGGAACAGCAGGGAAAAGACTTGCCCCCATGATTCAATTACCTCCCACCATGGTTCCTCCCACAATATGTGGAAATTCAAGAAGAGATTTGGGTGGGGACACAGCCAAACAATGTCACCAGACATTATTTTTAAAAGGAAAATTTAAATTAGTGCCAGGAGCCAAAGGGAAATATAGATGGGTTGTTTTCCTCCCTCCTTAAATTCTTAACAAACTTCTTGGGAAATGCAACATTGGAGCAACTAGAGAAAAGAGGAAAATGTGATCCATAATTGAATGCTGATATTCCTCAGGGGTGCCAAATTCAAAATATTAATACCTTGAGATGCATACAGGATGCTCTGGAATAAAGATTTAGAGGTGAATTTAAAAGAAAATAATTAACCATCCCAGAAAACTACAGGCATGTCTTCAATGGGAACGGTAGACAACTTTGTGGAAAAATTGTGGGCACAAGAACTTTGGAGAAAGCCAGACTAATGGGGTTTTCCAGATTATAGGTTACAAAGAGTTCCAAGTGTCAATAACTATTTACACCTAAGCATGCCTTCCCAGAAGAGCACACACTAGGCTCTTTGTTCTCTGTTTATAAGTCTCCTAGATAGTGAACCAACATGGCATATGACATTTTGTTAAGCAAAAGGACTATGATACAGAGCTGCAAATTCACTCAACAAACACTTACTAGGACTTACTACATGTCAGGTACTTGAGTACAAAAAAGAACATACCATGGTCCCCATCTTCTTGGTACAGTAAGGCAGACAGGTATCTGTAAAGACGAATTGCCTGGCTACGGTGGCTCATGCCTATAAATGTAGCACTTTGGGAGGCTGAGGTGGGTGGATCTCTTGAGCCTGGGAGTTAGAGACCAGCCTGTGCAACATGACGAAACCCCATCTCTTAAAAAACACAAGAAGATGAATTGATGTTTACTATGTGCCAGACACTGTACTAAGCCCTTTACATGCATTGTCTGATTTAGCATTTGTGACAATCTATTCTTACCCTCATTTGCCAGATAAAGAAAATGAAGCTTATAGGCCAGGTAATTTGATTGAGGTCACAGAGCTAGTAAGTGGCAGAGCTAAGAATCTATGTCATATCTGTCTGACTTCAGAGCCACTGCTCTGGGCCACTGAGCTAAACTCTCTCACAGCCCAAGTAGTCAGTGCTATAATAGAAGTTTGTACAAAATTCTGAAGGAACACAGACAAAGCATCAAATATCTGCCAGGGGAACACTTGTACAGTAGTGTCTTAGCCTGTTCAAGAGGCTATAACAAAATACCATACACTGAGTGACTTTATAAGCAACAAATTTATTGCTCACAATTCTGGAGGCTGGAAATTCCAGGATCAAGGTGATAGCAGATTTTGCATCTGACGAGAGCCCACTTTCTCACAGAAAGGCCATCTTCTCGGTCAGGCACAGTGGCTTATGCCTGTAATCCCAACACTTTGGGAGGCCAAGGTGGGCAGATCACCTGAGGTCAGGAGTTTGAGACCAGCCTGACCAACATGGTGAAACCCATTTCTACTGAAAATAGAAAAATTAGTCAGGTGTGGTGGCACGCACCTGTAATCCCAGCTACTCAGGAGGCTGAAGCAGGAGGATCACTTGAACTCAGGAGGTGAAGGTTGCAATAAGCTGAGATTGCATCACTGCACTCCAGCCTGGGCAACAGAGTGAGACTGTATCAAAAAAAAAAAAAAAAAAAAAAAAAGGGCATCTTCTTGTTGTAATCTCACATGGCAGAAGGGGTGGGGATCTCTCCCTCTGGAGCCTTTTTCATAAGGGCATTAATTCCACTCATGAGCATTCTGCCCTTGTGACCTAATCACCACTCAAAGGCCCCGCCTCCAAATACCCTCACACTGGGTATGAGGTTTCAAAATATGAATTCTGGAATAGGGGGTGCACATAAACATTCAAACCACACAAAGTAGCATAAAAATAAGAAAATATGAAGTCTAAATATAATGTCAGTAAGTATTAAAATAAAGATCAATGCGAACATTGATAAATGAATAGAAAAGATAAGATTTCTTCCACAGAGCCCATTAAGCCTGGATTTTATAAGTAGGCTTTCTTATTGTTTATCTCTGTTTTAGTAGTTACTCACCTATTATTGACACCTTCACTTTTTATCAAGCTGTTTTCTCTCTCTCCCCTTTATTTTTATTTATTTATTTTTTTTGAGATATGGTCTCATTATGTCACCCAAACTTGAGTGCAGTGGCACAATCTTGGCTCATTGCAGCCTTGACCTCATAGGCTCAAGCGATCCTCTTGCCTCAGCCTCCCGAGTAGCTGAGACTATAGGTGTGCTACCACACCAGCTAATTTTTTCTTTTTTGGTATTTTATGTAGAGACAGGGCTTTGCTATGTCACCTAAGCTGGTCTTGAACTCATGGGCTCAAGCAATCTGCTCACCTTGGCCTCCCAAAGTGCTGGGATTACAGGCATGAGGCACCATGCCCAGTCTCAAGTTGTTTTCTCCATATGAGCTGCTTCTATATAATCATCAGCTCATAGAAAACAAAATGAACCATGTGTGATTCCTTTTAAAAAATCACTAGCTAGAGTACATTCTAGCATACTTGGAACTTAGTACATGCTTGAGTTGAAGTGATATCCATTTATTTAAAACTGATTCAGAGTAGTACATATAGGAGATCAGCAGAGAAGATCCAACATATGGAAAATTGGAGTTTACAAAGAATAAAAACAAAGCATTAAACCAGAACCAATATCTAAAATTATAATTATCTAATAAAAATGTCTAGAAATAAAAGAATACCTGAATCTACCCACTGAAAGGAAGACACAGAGTTGTGTATGAAGACTAGGCAAGGTCCAGATCATGTAAGTCCTTGTAGGCCACTGTGAGAAATTTAAACTTCAATCTAAATGCAATAAAGATCCTTTGGAGGACTTCAATCAGAAGCACCAGCCTGGGCAATAAGGTGAGACCCCAATCTCTAAAAATTAAAAATAAAAAAAATAGCCAGGCACAGTGGCTTGTCTTGAAGTCCCATTACTAGGGAAGATGAGGCAGGGGGATTGCTTGATCCCAGGAGTTCAAGGTGAGGCTGCCTGGGTGATAGAGATTTTATCTGTTAAAAAAAAAAAAAAGGAAGCACCATTGTTTACACAAAATAGAGAAGTAGAAATGTGTGTGGACTTGAAAAAAACTAAATATGCAAATGAAGAAATGGTTTTATTTCACAACACAAGGTCTTCCACTTCCACTTTAATTATGATAATAGAGAATTGCCCACATTCCTTCCATTTGTCAACATTCTCTCCATAAAGTGACTAACGTTATGCAAACTTTTTGGCATGAAAATGTTGGGGACTAAGAACAGCAAGCAATTTGAGGATTAAAGATATAAAATTAGCACTGGAATTGTTGAGATAAGCCTGGTTTATCCTGGCCAATGATAGGCATGGGAAATGGCTTGGTAATAAGAAACTAGTTGTCAAGTTAGAACAAGAGGTCTAAAATTATAACTCAGGATTGGGGATGAGAGGGTGTGAGGAGGAAAATTCAGAAAACAAAGCTCAGGAGAAGGCCAGAACACTTTACATTGAGCATATCCTGGGAAATCAAAGGGAAAAAGTCTATTAAAGGGAAGGGTGGTAGAAATGAGATCAGAGAAAAAAACAATCAGAAAGATCAAAGAAAAGTTTGTGCTTTCTGTCCAAACCTGTACCTTAATGGATAGAGAAATATTAGGGGCTCCCCTGTCAAATATTTCATTTTAACTTCACTGTTTATCTCTCTTTTTTTTTTTTAATTCTGAAGTTTTCATCCTCTGTACTCAAATTATATGTAATTTTCTTCAAGATTAAAACACTTACATGGATTGTTTTGGTTTAGACAACATGGGATATTAAGCTAATGTGAACTAACTCTCACTATAAGTATACTAAAATGCTTTATAAAATAATATGAAAATTTAATTACATAGTCAAGATTGAGAGAAAGAAAGAAAACAAAAATGGAAACCACAAATGCCAAAAACAGAGTGAACCAAATTAGTGCAGTAAATCTAGTTACGCCATAGTAAACTGGAAAAGTGGATATTGGACCTTAGGGCTGGAGGTTGGCGATTAAACAGTCACACAGGGGCAAAAAACCACAGGGCTATGGACTTGACAAGGGGTTGGAACTGGGATTCTGCTTAAGTCTTGCTTAGCTCTTGATAAGTCCATGATGAAAAAATTTAAAAAATTATTCCAATGGTCCACAAAAGTTACAAAGTGGCTCTGTACCTGATATGAGGTGAATAACGTATCCAATAGGGGAAAAACCCCAGACTGACCAAATGAGGAAGTTGGGTCCATATGTTTCATGCCTCTAAAGTATAGAAATCCCCAAACTAATCCAGGATCTGTAAAATTTCTTAAGCCCTGGAAAGAGGAAACATTAAAACAGATTGACACTCACAGTTCGGGGCACTAAGATGAAGGAAAAAGAACACCTTTTTCAAATGTTCATAAAATATAAAAGAGATGAATCAATGAACCAGTACGAGGGAGTGCTCATATGCACAACGATGGGAGGAATTCGTATCCTAAGAACTAGCTATAACAGCAAATTGGAAGGAGACTACTTACTAACTGAAATATCTATTTAGGTTACAATTATTAAGGAGTTGACATCAAATGAATGGTTCATAAAAGGAAAAATTGATAAATTGGATCCTATCAAAATTTAAAACTTCTAAAACTTCTGCTCTGTAACTTCTGTGAGGGTGATTAAAAGATAAGCCATAGACTGGAAGAAAATGTTTGCAAACCATGTGTCCAACAAAGTACTTGTATCTAGAACATGCAGGAACTCTCTCCAATTTTAAAATGGGCAAAAGATATGAACATATATTTCATTGGAAAATAAATAGAGGGCTGGGTGTGGTGGCTCACGCCTATAATACCAGCACTTTGGGAGGCCAAGGCAGGCAGATCACTTGCGGTCAGAAGTTCAACACCAGCCTGGCTAAAATGGTGAAACCCCATTTCTACTAAAAATACAAATATTACCTGGGCGTGTTGGTGCACACCTGTAGTCCCAGCTAGTTGGGAGGCTGAGGTGGGAGAATCGCTTGAACCCAAGAGGCAGAGGTTGCAGTGAGCTGAGATGGTGCCACTGCACACCAGCCTGGGCAACAGAGTGAGACTCTGTCTCTAAATATATAAATAAATGGAGTAAATTATTGCTACATAGAACTTGAATGGATCTCTAGGGAATTATGCTGACTAAAAAAAGCTAATGTCCATAGGTTATATGCTGTATTATTCCACTCACATAACATTCTTGAAATAATGGCTGGGCACGGTGGCTCATGCCTATAATCCCAGAACTTTGGGAGGCCGAGGTGGGTGGATCACCTGAGGTCAGGAGTTTGAGACCAGCCTGGCCAACATGGAGAAACTTTGTCCCTACTAAAAATACAAAAAATTAGCCGGGCATGGTGGCACATGCCTGTAATCCCAGTTACTCAGGAGACTGAGGTAGGAGAATTGTTTGAACCTGGGAAGCGGAGGTTATAGTGAGCTGAGATCGCGCCATTGCACTCCAGCCTAGGCAACAAGAGTGAACCTCCGCTTCAAAAATAAATAAATAAATAAAATTATACAAACAGAGAACGGATTAGTGGTTGCCAAGGGTTGGGGATAAAGTAGAAGCATGAGGCAAGTGCTTATGGATCTAAAGGGGAAGCATGTGGAGCCTTGTGGTGATAGAACAGTTCTGCATCTTGATTGTGGTGGTGGTTACACAAAGACATACATTTGGCCGAGCACAGTGGCTCACCTTTGGGAGGTGAAGGGGGGTCTTGAACCCAGGAGCCCAGGAGTTCGAGACTAGCCAGGGCAACATGGTGAAACCCTGTCTCTACAAAAAGCACAAAAAAATTAGCCAGGTGTGGTGGCATGCACCTGTAGTCCTGGCTACTCAGGAGGCTAAGGCAGGAGAATTGCTTGAACTGGGGAAGGTTGAGGCTACAGTGAACCATGATCACGCCACAGCACTCCAGCCTGGGTGACAGAGTGAGACGTGTCTCCAAAAAAACCCAAAAAACTCCCAAAGGTATACATGCAATAAAATTTCTTAAAACTCCATGCACATGCACACACATAAACATGCTTATAAAGCTGGTGAAGTATGAATTAAATAAATGATTAAAGAAATGTAAGGAAAAAAGAAACCATACTGAAAAAAACCTAGGCAGATTTTTTAAAAATACAGATATAATTTTAAGAAATAAAAATGACAGTCACTGAAATGAAAAGTTTAAACAACAAGTTAAGCCGCAGGTTAGACATAGCTGAAGAGAGAATTCCTTAACCGAAGAACAGAGAATCCAGTACAAAGGAATTAATGGGAATGGTTAATGTATGAGAAAAGTTAAGTGATATACAGGACATAATCAGAAAATACTATTTACCTCTAATAGGAGTTCCTGAAGGAGAAGATAGAGAGCTAGGCAATGTTTAAAGAAATAATAGATCAAATATTTCCATATTTATAAAAAAGATCTCAGTCCTTACATTGAAGGAACAAGCTGAAAAACACACACAAATAATGGTAAAACTACAGAATATCGGAGATAAAGTCTCAAAAGCAACCAAAAACAAAAGACATATGACTACAAAATAATAACTATTAGACTGACAACAGATTTCTCATCAGCAGCAATAGCATCTCAAAGACTTGATGATATCTTCAAAGAACTAAGAGAATATAACTATTTAAGCTAAAATCATATTCATAACTAAAGTATCTTTTAAAATAAGGCTAAAATGAGAATATTTTCAGAGAAATAAAAAATGTTTATTATTTACAGGGTATCACTGGAGATCTATGAAAATTGTTTCTTCCTGGAGTACCAGAAGAAAAAATTAAAACAAAAATGATGAAGTGAGATGCCAAAAAAAAAAAAAGTTAAGAGATAAATGGGTAAACATGTAAACTAAATCTGTACAAATCTTAATTGTAAAAACAACAGTAATAATATTGAAAAGCAATTTGGGGTTAGAAACAATTGAAATTATAGAAACATCAGAAATTATTGATTGGTAAGTAAAATACCAATCAAGAATAACATATCAAATAGAAAATAGGGGAGATCAAATTTAAAGAATCTAAGGGCGTGGTGGCTCATGCCTGTAATCCTAGCACTTTGAGAGGCTGAGGCGGGCGGATCACTTGATGTCAGGAGTTTGAGAACGGCCTGGCCAACCGGCTTGGTCTATCAAGAGGAGAGATCTCTTGAGTAACTTTAAGCATTGTTAAGGCAAATGTACATGTTAAATATTAACAATAACAAAAAAGCCTCTAAAAATACAGATATAGAATATGTAACTTCTGAGCCAACAAAGAAGAAAAGAGGACTTAAAAGAATCAAAACAAGCCAGGTGTGGTGGCTCACGCCTGTAACCCCAGCACTTTGGGAGGCCGACGTGGGAGGATCACAAGGTCAAGAGTTCAAGACCAGACCAGATGGTGAAACCCCATCTCTACTAAAAAATACAAAAATTAGCTGGGCATGGTGGCTTGTGCCTGTAATCCCAGTTACTTGGGAGGCTGAGGTAGGAGAATTGCTTGAACTGGGACCCGGGAGGCAGAGGTTGCAGTGAGCCAAGATCGTGCCACTGCACTCCAGCCTGGGCTACAGAGCAAGACTCCATCTCAA
>NW_016107316.1:15949401-15956677 GCF_001604975.1 Cebus imitator | reverse complement strand
AAAAAAAAAAGAATTAAAACAATAGACAACAGGAAAAGAGAAAAAGAGAAGCAAACAATGAGTCTGGCAAACAGAAAATACAAAATAACTTGTTAAAATTAATACCAAGTATATCAGTGATCAAAGTAAAAGAAGAGAGATTATTTCTGTCTGTTAAAAGTATACAGGCTGGGCAGGGTGGCTCATGCCTGTAATCGCAGCACTTTGTGAGGCCAAGGTAGGAGGATTGTTTGAGCTCAGAATTTGAGGCCAGCATGCGTAACATAGTGAGATCCCACCTCTACAAAAAAATTTAGCCAGGTGTGGTGGCATATGTTTGTGGTCCTAACTACTCAGGAGGCTGAGATGGGAGGATCACTGGAGCCCAGGAAGTCAAAGTTGCAGTGAGCTGTGATTGCACCACTGCACTCCAGCCTGGGTAACAAAGCGAGACGCTGTCTTGACAAAAACATAGTCTACAATTCTCAGATTGAATTTAAAAAAATAATAATGCCCTGCCATTTAGTGATGATAGCAAAGCGATGGAAAAAATGAGGAAAATACATATCTCTTAAAAATCAGATATGCCAATATTATTATTAACAGAGTAAACATTAAAGAAAAGATATTACTTGTGGAAAGAGTATTATTACATAATAATAATACAAAGAAAGTGGCGGAGAATTGCTTGCGCCCAGGTGGTCAAGGCTGTGGTGAGCAGTGACTGCTCCGCTGCACTCCAGCCTGTGTGACAGACTGAGACCCCATCTAAAAAAAAAAAAAAAAAAAAAAAAAAAACAGTGAAATTTTGGAAACGTTTTTAAATTCAGGGAAAAAAAGACAAAGAAGTCTGCTATCCCGACTTCCATTTAACTTTGTACTGGAGATCAGCACAAGAATCAAACAAGATGGGTCAGATTAGAACCACAGAAATAAAACTATCATAGCACATTAATCATAATTGTTTTTAAATTCCACGTCTAATAATTCCAACATCTCTGCCATATCCGAATTCTGGTTTCCATGCTTCCTCTGTCTCTTCAAACTGTGTTTTTGCATCTTAGCATGTCTTGTAATTTTTTGTTGTAAACCAGACGTGATATTGATTAAAAGGAACTGAAATGGACAGCCCTTTCCTGCGAGGTTTTATGTTGATCTAGTTGGGAGTTAGGCTTTATTTTCTGTTTGCTGCAGCTGTAGGTGTCAGAGGCCAACATTTCCTCTGGTGTCTTTGTTTCTTCCTCCCCTGTTGGCTTTAGGTTTTCCCTAGAGACTTCTTAAGTAGTGTCTATGGCATGCCATTCGTTCAGCGGTCTTCCCGTTACCTTACAGGAGCCCTGTTGATGTGTTGGGAAGGTGTTGGAAGAAGGGATGGGTTTTATAGACCAAGGATTAGCTCTCAATCTTTTAGTGAGTCTGTGCCCGTGTCCTGACCTTCACAAGTTCTTCCCAGCTTTGTTTTCTTTTAATTCCCTCGTTAAGTGACACAAGAAGGCTGGAGGGGCCAGAATTGAGGATTTCCCCTCCTTCAGGTTAGTCAGTCTCTGCTAAAACCCCAGTCAGCTAGGCTCTGCTAAAACAGTTTCTCTTGAGGGCTGGCCTTATGAAGGAGAATAGAATGTTCTGAGAATATTTCGAAAGGTTACTTTGCCCCTCTCCCTGCCAGAAGCACAGGGGATTCACCTCCAGTGCTCACCATGAGACTGTGGACGGCTCCTAGAAGTAAAGCTCACAAAAGTGTGGGGCCCCACCAAGACTGAACCCTCCTGGAGTTTTCAACTCTCAAGTGTGTCCACGCTGAGCCTCCAACAACTCAGATGCAGCGGTAAAAATCACTGGTGAAACTTACTACATCTCAGCTCTTGAGTAGATGTCTTATTATTTTAAATTTTATTTTACTTATTGTTATTTAATAATAAACTATTATAATTTATTATCTTTATTATTTATTATAAATAAATTGAATAGAGATGGGGTCTCAGTATGTTGACCAGGCTGGTTTCAAACTCCTGGCCTTAAGTGGTCCTCCCATTTCAGCCTCGCAAAGTATTGGGATTATAGGCGTGAGCCACCGCGCCTGGCCTCTTGAGTACGTGTCTTTTTAATATTTAATGTTCTGTGTAATTAAATGGGAAAGACACAGAAAGCACTTTTGCACACCAAGTACTGATGGTTCTTCTCGCAAGGAAAAGTGCTTGTGCATTGTTTTGGGCTATGAGCTGAACTAGCCACTTTTTCTCGGAACACCATTTTTATTTGAAAGAAAGACTGACAAACTATAGTTATTCAGACTTGAGAATTTGGCAGGCATTTTTCTCAAAAAAATGAACAAAATGAGCCTGTCACTTCAAGGAAAGCGACTGACTGCATTTGTTGCCAATGATAAATTTTGAGCTTTCAAGCAAAAATTAGATTTTTTGAAAACTTATGTCCACTACCATGAACTTGATGGTTTCCCAATTTTTAAAAACCTTTATGATTACATCAGTGGTGCTTTAAGTAAATGTGGGTTTTTGATACTGTAGAATAAAATCTGTCAACATTTGTAAGACATGTATAATTCAGTGAATCAATATTTTCTAAATGACCAAGAAAGATCAATAGGTTTTAATATAATAGAGTATAAGAAATACATTGATACAATTTCAGTTTCCAACATTGCAACTAATCTTTAAGAAACTATTATTTGCTAACTTTTGATTTAGGTTTTTTGATAAAGAATATCCCAAATTATAGAGGCCATTAGAATACTATTCTTTCACAACTGCATATCCGTGTGAGGCCTGTGTTTCTTCATCTACTTTAACCAGAAAACATGTTGCAACACATTGAAAGGAGAGGCAGATATGAGACTTGCAGCTGACTTCTATTAAGCCAGACATGAAAGAGATTTACAAAAACATAAAACAATGCCCTTCTTCACATTAATTTTCTTGGTTTGGCAAAATATAGTTATTTTTCATTAAAAAGCATGTTATTTGTGTTACAATATGATGGGTTTATGATTTTTTAATGAAATAATAAATAAATATTTTCAAATTTCTCAGTTTTAACTTTGAACACTATAAATATCAATGGATATAATCCGTGTCAACAAAAGCTACTTGGAGTCCTTAGCGAAACTTTGAGAATGATTTCCCTAGAGAAAAAAAATATCCCACATATCCCAAGAGAAACATACAAAACTATTCATTACAACAATGTTTGTGATTACCCCCCAAATTAAATTAATGTCTATCAATAACAGTATGGATGAATACCTTTTGATACAGTCATATAATAAAATACATTTTTAAAGTTAAAAATGAATGTGCTAGTTTTACATGTATTGACTGGGCGCAGTGGCTCACACCTGTAATCCCAGAATGTTAGGCAGCCAAGGTGGGAGGATCACCTGAGGTCAGGAGTTCAAGACTAGCCTAGCCAACATGGCAAAACCTTGACTCTACTAAAAATATAAAAATTAGCCAGGCATGGTGGCATGCGGCTGTAGTCCCAGCTACTCATGAGGCTGAGGCAGGAGAATTGCTTGAACCCAGGAGGCGGAGGTTGCAGTGAGCCGAGATTGTGTCACTGCACTCCAGCCTGAGCAGCAGAGCATGACTCTGTCTCAATAAATAAATAAATAAATTTTCAAAGATTTACATGTATTAATGAGGCTGATTCTGAAACATGGTGAGAGAAATAAAAACACTTTGCAAAAGAGAGGTACAAAATGATACCACTTATATTTCAAAAACTGAGAGGAGGATACCATTGTTTACAGATGCATCAGTATGGAGTAAGAATATAGGCCAGGTGCGGTGGCTCACGCCTGTAATCCCAGCACTTTGGGAGGCTGAGGTGGGTGAATCATGAGGTCAGGAGATCAAGACCATCCTGCCCAACACAGTGAAACCTGATCTCTACTAAAAATACAAAAATTAGCTGGGTGTAGTGGCGTGCGCCTGTGGTCCCAACTACTCAGGAGGCTGAGGCAGGAGAATTGCTTGAACCCAGGAGGTGAGTTTGTGAGCCGAGATTGTGCTAGCCTGGTGACAGAGCGAGTCTTCATCCCAAAAAAAAGGAATATAAACCCCTGGTTGTGGTTTACATAGAAAAACACCTACTAACCTCAGGATGGGAATGGGGAGTGGGGCCAGGGGAAGGAGGGGTAGGCTCTAATCTATACACGAATTATTTAGAAAAAGTTGTGAAGTAAATGTGACACGAAGTTAACATTTGCTGATCTGGGGCCTTAGGTAAGGTTTCCGTTCATATGAAATATTCCAGTATGAACATGTACTTATTTTTAAATGCCTCTGTGCATTTGCTCTCAGTGAGTAAAGAAAAGTTCAACTGGCTCCTTCCCAATGGAATCCATTTTCTCCACCCAGGGCTGGACCGCCAGCTGCCCTGCTTTTTGCCGGCTGCTTGCTGACCCTAATAGATGGCTTGGGATATTTGAAGGGTAATGTCTTTTCAGTCTGCAAAGCTCTTGATCCTGGGTTCTCAGTCATGGTTGCAAAGGAAATTCTCCCTCAGATTTCTTACAGAACTCCTGCAGCTGTCAGGCAGGGCAAGAAGCCAAAATACCCAGGGAACAACTTGAACAGGCATCAGCATAGTTCCCGCTCAGAGCAGGAGTCCCAACACAAAGTATCCTGTTCCTGTTTCTTTTCCTTTTGAAGCCAGAGAGCAAGCCTTTGATTTGTGTGGTGATGATTATCATGTAGCCTGCTGGGTGTACTGGGCTCAGGGAGTGGAGCTGAGAGGCACCTAATTCCCCCAGCGCTCCCTGGAGCCTTCTGAGCCCTACTAAATAACTTCATAGTCGAGCTGAGATTGTCTTTTTGCCTTTAAATTCATACATTCAGCCCAGAGGCCACTCAGCTTCCCGGTATTTTCATTAAGAATCCCCTCAGCAGTCATTTTCAGACTTCATAGCCTCTGATAAGGAGGAAAGAGCTTGCCATTCTGGCTTTGTTTCTGTTTGAAGAGCGCATCCCCAAAGGAATTGTATGTGTCCCAGATTCAACACAGCTGTTAATTAGAGCTGAGAACACTTGGTTGACCCCTGTGTGGCTAATTGCTAGAATTGAGAAGCTCTCTAAGGGCCTCCCATGATAACAACTGAAAATTGTACTGAGCCTCACCTAACGCTTCTGGATCCAGTTCAGGACGGAAAGCAATAGGCTCCCTGCGGTTCCTGGCACGGGAGAGATGGCTCTGTGCTGAAGGAGCAGTATTAAGGATTCTCTTCAGTGATTAAAACACCCACATTTCACTTTGGATGTGCAACTTGAGGCGGTGAGCTCGAAAGGGCTGACGGGAGAGCTCCTCACCCAGCAATGGCGCGGGCACGGCCTGCTTCAGAGGGCCGCAGCTACTCCCCTAACGACGAGGTCTGATGCCAGGACTGCCACCACCTCGCCCCCAGTGCTGTGGGCCGAAGAGTGAGACGACTCCTGTCGGGAGACCCCAGACCAGCCTCTGAGGTGCGGCGTCAGGCAACCATTCTGTCACCTAGCCCTTAAAATGAGAAAAACGCTTAAAAATCACCCAGCTCCCTGCCTGGCCCACAAAGGTGGCACCACCTCCCTGTCCCGTTTGCTCTGTGGACAGAGAACAGTAGAAACAGAAACAGAAAGGTGGGCTGACAGAGAGGGCCAGAGCTGGGTCTAGGTGGGAAAGGAGAGGGGGTGAAGAAGAGAGGCCTGAAAATGAACTCTGGACGTCAGAAAGACTGTCAGAGGGACAGTGGTCAGGCAGAAGAAAATGGGGACTGTGGCACAGAGAGAGGAGGAGGCGTGAAGGATGGAAGAGGAATGGATGAGGCCAGCCAAAGAGTGACAAGAGAAGCGGCTCTTCCTCCTTTCTCCCCAGGTCCTGGGGAGAAAGAAAATAGCAAAGCTGATGGTGAGTGTTTTGGCCTTCTCAGCCAAGAGGCCCAGATAGTTTAGTGCTCCACCCCCTAGGCCTGGCCTATGGAAGGTGACCTGGAGCCAGCAGTGTAAGGAGAGACTTGTGATCCCTTTTCCAGGGGAGGTTCAAACTCTGGGTCCAATTCCAGGGAGGAATAGCAACAGAAAAGCAACCCAGAATCAGCCTTGGCCAAGGCCAGCTTGGGGAAAGACCCAAAGGAAGCTGGAGAAAAAAGAATCAACTTCACTGTCTCCTAGACTGTAGGCTGGCTGTGGAGGGCACCTTGCTCCAAGGACAGCTGGGAACCTCACAGATCTTGAGTCTCTAACTGAACCTTTTAGACCCCCCTCCTTCTAACAGACACTTCTCACTCACAAACATACACAGAGGGTCCCGGGAGGGCTCAGCCTATGTTGAGCAAGGGTAAGGGGAAAACAGACACAGTGAGCATGGTTGCTGTCTGCAGGCAATGCCTTGGAGAAAAACGTCAAATACAGGCTGGGCATAGTGGCTCACACCTGTAATCCCAGTGCTTTAGGAGGATTGCTTGAGCTCCGGAATTTGAGACCAGTCTGGGTAACATAGCAAGATCCCATCTGTACAAAATGCAAAATAAGAAAAACTTAGCCAGGCATGGTGGCATGCATTTGTAGTCCCAGCTCCTCGAGGGGGCTGAGGCAGGAGGATCATTTGAGCCCAGGAGTTCGAGGCTACAGGGAGCTAGGATCATGCTACTGCACTCCAGTCTGGGCGACAGAGCAAGACTCTGTCTCTTAAATAAAAGTTGAATACGCAAGAAATCACAGTGGGCAACACAGAAGAGTATCAAACGATTAGCTAAATGGTGTAGTGTAGGTTCAAAGTCTGTAGGGACTGTAAGGTGGGCCGATGAGGACTGGAGTAGTCGGGGACTTCATGGAGGAGGTGGGAGGATCAGTGAAAACTTCCAGGGTCTTCAAAGTGAGAAGTGCTTTGCTTGGGTAAAATGATGCAGCTGATCTCACTTGACTGGAAGGCTCATGGTAGGAATGAGAAGTCATGGTCCTTTATTGCTGTAACTGTACATGGAGCTTTATATTTTGAGGCTTTTATGTAAGTTTTCATAATTCCCCCTTAAAAGCCTTCTAAGAAAAAATTTTTATTTTCAGAATTAGAAAATAGCTTAGATTTTGTACCATCCAGGCTCCCCACACTACATTTAATAAAATAAATCTCAAGGGTCAAGGGACTAACTCAAGGTTACACAGTTAGCAAGAGCCAGGACTGTAAGTCAGGCCTTATTATTCTACTCTGACAGACTTTTCCAAAACTGGATAGATGCAGTTTTGTTTTCATTTATATGGAATTGCTTTCTAAAATAGAGACCTACATGAAAAAGAGTAATTTTATATGG
>NW_016107316.1:15932424-15948946 GCF_001604975.1 Cebus imitator | reverse complement strand
TGGTGGCTCATGCCTGTAATCCAAGCACTTTGGAGGCCAAGGCAGGTGGATCACCTGAGGTCAGGAGTTCAAGACCAGCCTGACCAACATGGTGAAACTCCGTCTTTATTAAAAAAAAAAAAAAAGAAAAATTAAAATCATCCATTATCACCATAATCACAGCATTTAGTTCATATGCTTTTATTTTAAATAAAGAGATGGGGTCTTGCTATGTTGCCCAGGCTGGATTTGAACTCCTGGGCTGTGCTCAGCTTTCTGAGTAGCTCAGACTACAGGCATACACCACTGCACCTAGCGCTAGGCTTTTAAAAAAATCATTAAAAGTTTATATTATTTTCAATTGATCCTTACATACAAGTAGCTTTATCAGGAGCAAATGTCTCTGGTACCTTTAAAGGAGAGGCATTTTAGGCAGGGCAATGTGGTAGGAAGAACATAAGATCTGGAAGCCAAAGATCTAGGATCAAATTCTGGTTCAATCATTACCAGCTGTGTGATCTTTCATAAGTCAGTGAACTTCCCTGGGTTTTGCTTCTTCATTTGCAAAATTCTGGGGGTTTAGTGATTCACTTAAATGTCTGTTCTGTGTCTGGACTTCAAAAATCAAACATCGTAAACTTGGAACAGTTAGGGCCTGGTGTGGTGGCTCACGCCTGTAATCCTAGCACTTTGGGAAACAGAGGTAAGTGGATCACCTGAGGTCAGGAGTTCAAGACCAACCTGGCCAACATGGTGAAATCCTGTCTCTACTAAAAATACAAAAATTAGCCAGATGTGTTGGCCCACACCTGTAATCCCAGATACTCGGGAGGCTAAGGCAGAAGAATCGCTTGAATCCGGTGGGTGGAGGTTGCAATAAGCCAAGGTCACATTATTGCACTCCAGCCTGGGCAAGAGCAAAAGTCCATCTCAAAAAAAAGAAAAAAAAAAAAAAAACTTGGAACAGTTAATTAAACCAAAACAAAACAATATGTGATTTTTTAAAGGAATGTAACAGCATGTTAAAATAGGGCTTTTTCTTTCTCAGCTTTGGCTGAGGCTCCAAAGCTGAGAACAATAGGTTTCAGCCCCCCCTCTACATCTGAAGTGAGGTACAAGACTGCCTAGGCAGGACTTGCAAAGAGAGTGGCCTCATGCCAGTTCTGCCATGAGTGGACTTTCACCAATCTCCAGGCTTCCTAAGAGGAGGGACAGAGAGGCTGCCTTCTGGTATCACTGGAAAAAATTCTTCAGTAGAAGGCTGGTGGGTGGCTATAGACTAAAGCCACGGGTCCCAGAAGGAACTAGCCACACTTGCAGAAACAGAGGGGAAGTTTGTACCAGGTGGACATGAGGAAGAAAGCCGGGCTTGAGTCATCTTGCAGACCCTATCTAAGAGGACCTTCTGGATGATTCCAACATAAGAAACACTATACAGGGCAGTCGACTGGTATTCAAGTCATAAAGGGGAGAATGGAAGAGCTTAGCTGGGCTGGGCACGGTGGCTCATGCCTGTAATCCCAGCACTTTGGAAGGCCAATGCAGGCAGATCACCTGAGGTTAGAAGTTCGAGACCAGCCTAACCAACATGGAGAAACCCCATCTCTACTAAAAATACAAAATTAGCCAGGTGTGGTGGTGGGTGCCTATAATCCCAGCTACTCGGAAGGCTAAGGCAGGAGAATCACTTGAACCCAGGAAGTGAAGGTTGTGGTGAGCCAAGATCGTGCCATTGCACTCCCGCCTGGGCAATAAGACTGAAACTCCACCTCAAAAAAAAGAAAGAAAGAAAGAAAAAGAAAGAGCTTAGCTAAAATGAGCACTGTCCAAGCCAAGGGAATACTTAGTAGGAGGGCCAAAGGAGGAACAAATTCTCGAAAGCACCTCACTAGAGAAATACCCATTAGATCTGCTACTCACTGAGGGTGCTGTGAATACAACTGCAAGAGCTGCTCAGGGCCTGGCCTCTGTTTCTTCAATCCCCTCTCTCCTGGGCACAGCTAATGCCAGAGCAGGTAAAACAAAAAGAAGAAAATGACTGGAACTCCCTTCTTCCCTGTATGCTTGCAAGTCTAAGTTTGCTCACACTAGTGAAAGGGAGAACTTTCATTTGGGTAAGAAATTAACACTGTGATATTAGATTAGACTGAACTTTTCAATACCTGATGATAAACGGAAACCATGGGTAGGGGCTGGATGCGGTGACTCCCGCCTATAATCCCAGCACTTTGGGAGGCTGAGGTGGGCAGATCACTTGGGCCCAAGAGTTAGAGACCAGCCTGGGTAAAATGAGGAAACCCTGTCTTTACCAAAAAAAAAAAAAAAGTACAAAAATTAGCTGGGTGTGGTGGTGCACACCTGTGGTCCCAGCTACTTGGGAGGTTGAGGTGGGAGGCTCACCTGAGCCCAGGAGGTCAAGGCTACAGTGAGCTATGATTGCACCACTGCACTCCAGCCTGCGTGACAGAGCGAGACCCTATATCAAAAGAAAAAACCATGGATGGGTAGGGAGGAAAGATTTGAGAGAGGAGGGACAGTCTTTTTTGTGCTACTGTAACAGAATACCTGAAACTGAGTAATAAAGAGTAGAGATTTATTTCTTACAGTTCTGGAAGCTAGGAAGTCTAAGGGGCCCACACTGATCAAATAACCGTCTTTCTTTCTTCTGTTTTTTTGAGACAGGGTCTTGCTCTGTTGCCCAGGCTGGAGTGCAGTGGTGCAATAACAGCTCACTGTAGCCTTGACCTCCTGGGCTCAAGCAATTCTGCCACCTCAGCCTCCAGAGTAGCTTGGACTACAAGCACATGCCACCACACTCAGCTAAATTTATTTTATTTTTTATGGAGATGAGGTCTCACTATGTTGCCCAGGCTGCTCTCAAACTCCTGCACTAAGAGATCCTCCCATCTCATCCTTCCAAAGTGCTGGGATTACAGGTGTGAACCAACACATCCAACCTAGCAGGGACCTTCTTGCTGCATCATCCCACGGCAAAAGGTGGAAGGGTAAGACAGTATGGACTCATGCATGCAAGACAGGAAGAGAGGGAAGGAGGGAGAGAGGAGAGGGCAGAGGGCTGCAATCATCCCTTTATCAGGGACCAACTCTGACAGTAACAAACCCACTCCCTCAATAATGACCTTCATCCATCCATGAGAACAGAGCCCTCATGACCTAATCACTGCTTAAAGGTCCCATCTCTTAATACTGTTGCATTGGGGATTACATTTCCAACGTGAATTTCAGGGGACACATTCAAACCACAGCATGGTTATAAGATAGGACAAGTGCTTTCTGTTTGAGCCATCCCAAGTCCATTTTGCTTAATATACTGGTTACAGGGGAATAACTTTAGGGAGATGGGGAAGGATTGATTGCAAACGGGAGAGACTGGAGTCTATTGTCTAGATATTAGACAATGAGGCACTGTGGGCTGAGGCTATTCCTGAGGTAAACCTGGTAGGAATTAATGATGGCTTAGATGTGGAATGGAAGAACGGTGGATGACTCATGTGAGCTTTTAAAGTTTCTAGCCTGATAGTCTGAAAGATGGCGACTTGATGGATAGCAATGCCACATTCTACAGCTCAATCAATATGTGTTCTATACAGACCACACGCTTAGGTCAACGATGCTGCATTTTTGGAACCCTTCAACTGAGTTTCTTTGGAGCCAATGGCTTCTGAGCCAATTCATGAGTCATAGAAAAGAATCAATCTCATTACTTTTCATTTCTTCAGTTTTTCATTTAGTCTATCACTTAGCAAGCTTTTGTGAAATGTTCCCTATGCATTATGATGTACTGCGTTAGTCACTGCAGAGAAAAATCAGCAGGACACAGGGTCAGTCCTCAAGGAGCTCAGCCTACTTCAGTTAAATATTGGGGCAACCATGGTTTTTGTGGCCTTATCCCCCTTTAACTCTTTTATGTCACTGTTCTTCACGTAAAAAAGCAGAGTCTCTTGTACATTGGTATAGACCATCTTAAGTCCATGACCTTATCACATTTTGTCTGAGTTATTTTAGGTCCTGCAGAACTTAGGTTGTTATGACAACATGGCCAAGAAATTTGATCTCTGTCCAAATTTGTACTTTCTAAATGTAAGCAGACCCTCAAAAATCAGTCTAAAAATCACTGGCACAAAACGTACCCAAACAGGCCTATACAAATGTGTTCTCTCTGCTTGTCTCTCACTGTACCTCTAATGCGTGCGCACACAAACACACCCACTCTTACACTTATACCAATCAGATTCCATTCAATCTGATAACAATATATATCTAGTATTCAGAATATCAAAGTTTTATGCTAAATCTTCTAGGGAATATGAAAAACTAAAAACATAGTTCTTTCCTTCCAGAGGCCCACAACTTTGTAGGAAAAATACATTTATATGTGATGCAAAGTAAGTAATGAAGTGATGTAATAAAAGAATAAGCCAATTAACAAGGAAGAAAATCTGCAATAACCTCTTATACTTAAGTTGCTTATTTTTGAGGTCTCAGGGGCAGAGATCTGAGTTCATAATACTCCAGTGTGTTCAACAAACATTCTCATAGCACCTATTTTGTGGCAGGCACCCTTCGTGGCCATGAGAATGTGTGACTTTTTTTTTTAAGAGACAGTGCTTCATTCTGTTGCCCAAGCTGGAGTACAATGGTCTGATCTTAGCTCACTGCAACCTCTGCGTCCCAGGTTAAAGCTATTCTCCTGCCTCAGCCTCCTGAGTAGCTGGGATTATAGGCATGTGCCACCTTGCCTGGGTAATTTTGTAATTTTTTTTTAGTAGAGGCGGGGTTTCACCATGTTGGCCAGGATGGTCTGGAACTCCTCATCTCAAGTCATCTACATGCCTTAGCCTCTCAAAGTGCTGGGATTACAGGCGTGAGCCACTGTGCCCTGTGAGAATATGTGACTTTTATTTAAATTGGGGATACAGTCATTAAACAAGCAAATATCTGATAGTGGTGACAGTGGAAAAATTTTAAACAGGATGGTGAGATAGCAAGTCCTTAGATGGTTCTCTGGTGTGGGTGGTCAGAGAAAAGTTCTCTAAGGATGTGACATTTAAGTAAGACCTATGCAACAGGAAGGAGCCCACTTTGAGAAGGAAGACCAGAAGGATGAGCATCTCAGACAAATGGAGCAGTACCCCCAGCAAGAATGCACGGTGCACACTGGAGAAACTGAAAGAAGCCAGGAGTGCTTGGAACACTGTAGGCAAAATGGGGAGAATAGGATCAGATGAGACTGGCTAGGTGGGCAGTGATCAGGAAATATAAGGCTAGATTTGAAAATAATATAAAGTTTGACTGGTCCTTAAGCACATTGTACACACACATACACACACACAATGTGGACATGCATGCATGTACACACACACACACATACACACACACACACACACACACACTTAGTTCCAAAAATGTTTCAAGCTTTGGCAGAACTGCTGGAATCTATGACTACTTTGGAAAAAATAACATTCATTTGGATCAAGCTTAAAAACTCATTACTTTATATCCACATCTAATACTTCATTTGATGAGGAAAATCTAAAGAACAAAAGGATATTTGCAAACTGTATATGAGCTCTAAGTTTGATCGATGGTATCACTCAACAGAGTGTAGGAAAAGTCATGGCCAGGGACCCCAAAGAACAATTTTAAAACAAGAAACCCCATGATAGCAAGCAGAATGGGTGAAACAATTCCCACCCTGAGGGGGTGAGGAATGGCAGTTTTTGCTGTGCTTCTTGTTAGGCTGGAGGTGTTTGTTTGCTACAGTCTCAACACTGGTTCTGGACAGGCCCCTCTCCTATTTTATATTGCCATTTTCCCAGTCTCCACTGCCGTAGGCATCCTCTCTAGCATGTTTGGAATATGTCCTTAGAGGCAGGTATTTATCTTTGATAGATATCTGGGTTATGTTCCATGAATCTGATTTTAGTGATACTGTTCTATGATCTTGTTCTATGTCTTTTTATTTACTCCATACTATGATTTATAGTTCATCCATGTTGCTCTGTAGATCTCTAATTCATCACTTCTAATTGCTACAGAGTGTTCTGTGATAAGGACACTTCATATTTTAGTTATTCATTTCCCTAAAGATGGACACTAGCTTGACACTCACCACACTCTTTTATTTTATTTTATTTTATTTTATTTTATTTGAGACAGAGTCTTGTTCTGTCACCCAGGCTGGAGAGTAGTGGTGCAATCTTGGCTCACTACAACCTCCGCCTCCCAGGTTCAAGCAATTCTCCTGCCTCAGCCTCCAGAGTAGCTGGGACTACAGGTGTGCATCACCATGCCCGGCTAATTTTTGTATTTTTAGTAGAGATGGGGTTTCACCATGTTAACCAAGCTGGTCATGAACTCCTGGCCTCAAGTGACCCATCCGCTTCGGACTCCCAAAGTGCTGGTATTACAGGAGTGACCCACTGTGCCCGGCCGATACACACTTTCGGTATGCAATGAACACCCTCATAAAGGTGAACTTTTGGGCCTGAGGTGAGCTTCTTTTGGGAGTTGCAGGGCCATCAAGACTCCTGTCACTCAGCTTCTCTGGGGAAGGTTTGATTGCTGTCCCAAATGAATGCACTAGTCCATGTGCCCATTAAATTTTCACAAGTGATTTCTACAGAATACACTGAGTCTCTGGGACATTTGGTGGCAATATTCAAGGTCAAACATGTGCAAGCCTCAGAATCAAGATCCAACTCTTCCCCTTTAGTTCTACAGCTTTTTCCATTGGGAAAATGCCTTTCTGAGGAAGCTGACATTTACCTACATGGATATTCACAAACACAGATGCAAAGTTTAGTTGAATTACTCTTTAAAGAGTATAATTGTCCTTCTCTGCCCTCATTCCATGATTATTGATTGAAACGCAGCTACAGGAAACACAAGGTTTTTTTCTTTTCTTCATGAGGTCAAGGTTTTATTTCCTTTCATCATTAAAGCATCTGTTATTTTTTATTTATTTATTTATTTTAGTCCCAGTTTTGCTCTTGTTGCCCAGGCTGGAGTGCAATGGGGCAATCTTGGCTCACCACAACTTCTGCCTCCCAGGTTAAAGGAATTCTGCTCCCTCATCCTCCCAAGTAGCTGGGATTACAGGCATGCCCCACCACGCCCAGCTAATTTTGCTTTTTTTTTTTTTTAGGAGAGATGGGGTTTCTCCATGTTGGTCAGGCTGGTCTCAAACTCCTGACCTCATGATCCACCTTCCCGGGCCTCCCAAAGTTCTGGGACTACAAGCGTGAGCCACCATGCCCGGCTTAAGCACCTGTTCTAAGCAAGTATGTGCTAAGAATAAGTTACTTCCTTTCCATGAAGGAACTTACCATTCAATTTCCTTTCATAGCACAGTCCACATTAATACACATAGCAGATTTTGTAAAAATTCTTCTGTAGCTCTGTTTTCTTGTCTCTGCATCCCATCACTTCAGAATCACTCAAAATTGACAGCTATATCTGGTTCCTGTTCTCTGTTTCCAGAGACTACAAACACCCTCAAACTTCAGGTCATTCAGGAAGACATTTCCAAGGCTGGTGGACAGTGCCCAATATGTATGTAGCACAGTGAGTTTGTTGAGAGGACAGTGCTTTCTGAGCAGGTATGACAGAACCAAAAACTGAGTCCATTTTAGCTACAGTTGGTTGTACCCTTGGGTTTGAAAATTACTTTCCGAGACATGTGGTTCCCAGATGAAAGCCATGCTGTGATTTGATTTTCTTAAATGCAAAAAAAAAAAAAATTCTCTAGCAGAAAATTCATCACCAACATGTTAAGGAATTTGATAACTAAAAATAATCTCTCCATACAGTGCATTAACGTGGTATGCAGATTCGGGAAAAGGATGAACCCACTGGGGAGTCTGTATGAAAGGGAACGATGGCCAGGCACAGTGGCTCACGCCTGTAATCCCAGCGCTTTGGGAGGCCGAGGCGGGTGGATCATGAGGTCAGGAGTTCGAGATCAGCCTGGCCAACATGGTGAAACCCCGTCTCTACTAAAAATATAAAAAATTGGTTGAATGTGGTGGTGGGCACCTATAATCCTAGCTACGTGGGAGGCTGAGGCAGGAGAATCACTTAAACTCAGGAGGTGGAGGTTGCAGTGAGCCAAGATTGCACCACTGAATTCCAGTCTAGGCGACAGAGTGAGACTCTGACTCAAAAAANAAAAAAAAAAAAAAAAAAAGAAAAAGAAAAAAGAAAGGGAAGGACATCAACAATGAAATAGGGCAGATTTTGACTTGGTTGGCACCAAGAGGCTGTCCAAAATGATGAAACAATATTTGAATTGATTGAATAACAGGTGATTACAAATATAAATACTAACCTTTGAATCAAATTAATTCCCTAAAGGCAAGTTGCAAGTCAGGGAGAGCTCCACATCAGATATTCTCAGCATCTTTTGATTCTGTGTTGGAATCTTTACTTGACAGTCAACTTCACATACAATTAGATGAAGCCCTCTCTTCCTTCTCAGAAAATGGTTCTCCTAGTTCCGGGAGAAAAAAAACACGTTGTTGTTTCAAAAGTAGAAAAGCATTAAAGCCAGGAATTATCATGGGGCAGGCAGGTAGCATGAGTAATGTTGGGTAAAGGTTGAAAACACTGACGCATTTAAACACTGAGTATCTAAGCCCAAGGCCATTCATTATTAAGGCTCTAGGGACTTGGGACCAAATTAAGTCTGCATTTATGTTTTTGCTTTTGTTCTTGTATTAGCTCTGATGTGTGAGTTTTGGGCTTTGGCTTTTCTGTGTCCTGGGAGAGGCATGAAGTCTCTAGTTAGCCCTCGTACCCCCACTCCCAGTTGTCTTATATCCCCACATAGTGGTTAATTTTATGCATCAACTTGGGTGGGCCATTGTGCTCAGATATTTTGTCAAACATTATTCTGGATGTTTTATGTGCAGGTGTTTTTTGAATGAGATTAACATTTAAATCCATGAACTTTGGCCAGGCACAATGGCTCATGCCTGTAATCCCAACACTTTGGGAGGCCACGGCAGGCAGATCACTTGAGGTCAGGAGTTCAAGACCAGCCTGGCCAACATGGTGAAACCCCATCTGTACTAAAAATGCAAATATTATCTGGGTGTGGTGGCAGACACCTGTAATCTCAGCCACCCAGGAGGGTGAGACAGGAGAATCGCTTGAACCTGAGTCAAGCAATTGCAGTGAGCCAAGATTGTACTACTGCACTTCAGCCTGGGGGACAGAGTTAGGCTCATCTCAAAAAAAAAAAAAAAGCAAAACCCTCTTTGTATATCAAAAAAAAAAAAAAAAGAAAAACAAAGAAGTAAAAAAAAAAAAAAAAAAAAAAAAAAAAAGAAAGAGAGAGAGAAGGCAGGAAAGGGCCAGAGAGAGGGAAAGAAGAGATGAAAAGGCTTCCATCCCATTGATCTTTCCCTTGATTGTCTAGCTCAGCACTGTCCAATAGAAATAGAATGTAAGCCATATATGTAATTTTTAATTCCCTAATATCACATTAAAAAGGCATAAAAAGAATAGAGAAAATTAATGTTAATAATGTATTTTATTAATCGGTTTTATTTAACCTAATATATTTAAAATATTGTCATTTCAACACATGGCACCAGCCACATTTCAAGTGCCCAGTAGCTACACTTAGGTAGTGAGTGGGCACCGTACTGAACAGCGCAAATCAATATCCCAGAACCCACTTCCTAAAGCCCTAGGGCCTCCCAGCACCCTGCTCTCTGATCACAGCTTTCAATCACATTTCCCTCCACAATCCAGGGTTTTCCTGCCATACACACTCAACTCTCTGAACCAGATAGGAGAAATCTCATTGGCCTTTTTCATCTTTTTTTTTCCTCTGGCCCTAAACCAATATCTGACCTTCAGCAATGAACTTCATTTCACCTGCTCTGGTGAGAGGTAGTGAGATTGTTTTTCCTCTTTCCCTGTTTCATCTTTTTATGTCTGGCATTGGGCACAGAGCCTAGCACATGTAACTGCCTCACAGGTAGGTGGCTTTGGGGCACTTGAACAGGAGGGAGGTTCAGAAGACCCGGTGAGGGTAAAATCATGAAGATCAAGCTATCTATACCAGGTACTTTTATGAGCTATGTCTTCGCCTTTGGGATAAGGCTCAAAGCCTTCAGGCTTCCTCCCTTGAGCTGGCTTCCCATGGGCAATGGTCAAGCCAACTGCATGACACAGAGCCGCCCACACATCCGGACTCAGCAACATCTGAGAAACTCAACTGGATTGACTTCAGGCGGAAGAGACTAGCCAACTGTGAAGCCTGGGCTGAGACTCAGGCAGGAATACCTACCGGGAATTGGCCCAGGGAGGGAGCCATGAAGCTCTCCGAGTGAAGAGTGTTCTGTGCAGCAAGGGGATGCATTTCTGCAGCTGGAGGAGTAGCTTGCGGTTTAGAGGGAACATCATCCTGGATATGGCCATAGCAGCAGCCATCTCACCAGGCCAGTTCTACACTGTGGTTCTGAGAGTTGTTACTGGAAGTTCAGCCAAGAGCCTGTTCTTCCAGCCCTTCCAATGCTTATATGAGCTACTTAATTAATCCTTTTCTGCCCAAGCTAGTTAGTATAAACTTTATTGTTGAAACTAAGAATCTGACCCAATGTAATTGATTATAGTATCAGTCTTAGGGTTTTCCTTTATGTTAAGTGCATTTATATCTCTGTTATCTGAAGCAAGGTTCTGGGGAAATGGGCATGCTTACCAATGGGAATATAAATTGGTAACATTTCTAGAAGGGCATGTTGGTAGTATTTATTTAAATTATAAAGGCATTTACCCTTCTAACCAGTATTACAATATATGCAAGTTATACACTTGCATATATAGAAGCTGAGTTACGTACAATTGCAGCATTGTTTGTGATAACAAAATATTTTAAATCACCTGAAAGCAACAAGAAGAATAAGAAACTTTATGTTGATGCAATGATTATGCTGCTTTTAACTGGAACCTGAATATATATGAAGGAAGGCTGTCTTCTAGGATGATAATCCAATTAGGATAAGAAGGAGATCCAAACCAATAGCTAGAGATCGCATATTGCAGGCAGAGCTGGCAGGATTCAGACTGCTCCAACAAGTGGATACTCTGGAATGCAAAACCAAAATATCTGCCTTAGAACAAGCTTTTGTGCAGGCCAGTTATTGAGGCTCCCTTGGACCCATTTGAGACCACCAAGGGGCAGGGGCAGCAGGGTGAGGAAAGAATCTTGGCACAGTGACACAGGGTGGAGGGACAGCTATCAGTCATAAGCAGCCCTGCAGATGCTAACCTTTCTCTGTAGAGGAGCAAAGGCTAGACCAGCTCACACAAGCACACATACGAATCCCTGCTGGGATCATGGGGGCTGAGGCAGAGGTTTGGCAAACTTCTCTGATGCCTTCCCACAGCAGAGGCTGTCTGGCAGCAGGGACTCTAGGAGACACTATTCATGTTGTATTCCACCTCAATGGCACCCCCTGGAGAGAAGACAATTTGGATGTTGTCCATTGGAAATAGTGTGGGTCAACCCTGCGGGAACCTCATTCAAAGGTGAGAAGCAACTAAAAGAGAAACTATACAAATCTTTAGGAAAATACAAGAAGGAGAAAGGAGGAAATCAATAGGGAAATAATTGGCAGGTAAAGAACAGAGTAACATCTTGCCTCCAAACTGGTGAAAACCATGACTAAATATAGTAGTCCCCTGCCCTTTATCCACAGAGATATGTTCCAAGACCCAGTGAATGCCTAAAACCACATTTAGTACCAAACCTCATATATACTATGGTTTTTTTTTTGTATACATGCCTTTTTTTTTGAGACAGAGTCTCACTCTGTCACCCAGGCTGGAGTGCAGTGGCATGATCTCGGCTCACTGCAGCCTCCACTTCCTGGGTTCAAGAGATTCTCCTGCCTCAGTCTCCTGAGTAGCTGGAACTACAGGCACACACCACCATGCCTGGCTAATTTTTGCATTTTTAGTAGGGACGGGATTTCGCCACGTTGGCCAAGCTGGTCTCAACTACCTGGGCTCAAGTGATCTGCTCACCTCAGCCTCTCAAAGTGCTGGGATTACAGCCGTGAGCCACTGTGCCCAGCCCCCTATATATCTATGATAAAGTTTAATTTCTAAATTAGGCACAGTAAGGCTGGGCTCAGTGGCTCACACGTGTAATCCCAGCACTTTGGGAGGTCAAGGTGAGAGGATCACCGGAGCTCAGGAGTTCCAGACCAGCCTGGGCAACATAGTGAGACTTTGCTTCTACAAAAAGTAGTAATATTAGCCAACATTGTGGTGCATGCCTGTAATCCTAGCTGTTTGGGTGACTGAGGTGGGAGGGTCACCTGAGCCTGGGAGGTTGAGGCTGTAGTAAGCCATGATGGAGCCTCTGCACTCCAGCCTGGGTGACAGAACAAGACCCCATCTCAAAAAATAATTATCTTCATAAAAAATTAGGCACAGTAAGAAATTAATGACAATAACTAGTAATAAAATAGGATAATTTAAATAACATAATATAATAAAAGTTATGTGTGCTTGTGAAAATGCTGACAAAAAGAAAAAAAAAGTTATGTGAATATAATTTCTCTCTCTGTACTGCACCTATTTTTGGACCTTGGTAACTGAAATAGAGAAAAGTAAAACCATGGATAAGGGAGACTACCATAAATCTCCATAAACTCTAGGAACTAAAGTAAAAATAATCTCTATATAACAAGAACTCAAATCAGAGATACAAGAGTTCAAGGACAAAAATGACAAAGCAACTGAAGATGAAAAATGAGTTGACACTAATGTTTTCTTTGAAGTAGAATTACATAAAGTCTTAGATATATAGCCTGGTGGATTTTTTAAAAAAATAACCTCACCCATGTAACTACTACTCTGCCACAGATATGAAACATTCTCCACACCCAAGAAGACTCCCTCCTGACCCCTCCCAGTCAAAAGTAATTGCTGTTTTGATCTCTATCATCCACCATAAATTAGTTTTGCCTACTGCTGAATGTTCTATAAATGAAAACATACAGTAGCTACTCTTATACTCTTTCATTTTACATTATGCCTGTGAGAGTCATCTACTTAGTTGTGGATAGCAGTAGTTCATTCATTTTCAGTATTATGTAGTATTCCATTATATGACTATGCCACGATATATTTACGCATGAACATTTGAGTTGTTTCCATTTTTAAGTGTTATGAATAAAGCTTCAATGAACATTCTTTTGCCTGTCTTTTGGTGAATATAAGCATTTATTTTCATCAGGAATATACAAAGGAGTGGAATTTTAGGTCATAGAGAATATGTATATTTCACTTTGGCACTATTAAAAAGTTTTCCAATGTGGCTATACCAGTTTAAATCAGGAATGCATGCTCCATGTCTTTGCCTCCACTTGGTTTTCCTTTTAGTTTCAGCCATTCTAAGGACAGTGCCTCAGTGGCTTTTTCACTTACATTTCTCTGATGCTTTGAACCTTTTCATGTCTTTATTTATTTTGAGGTACGAGTTCAAGTCTTAGCCCAGTTTTTATTGGATTGTTTGTCTTGCTTACTGATATGGAGTTCTTTATATATTCTGGATAGGAGTCCTTTGTCAGATATGAAAATACAAATATTTTCTTCCCATCTGTGCCTTGCCCTTCACTCAAATTATGTCTTTTGATGAAAAGAAGTTGTTCATTTTAATCAGGTCCAGCTTATCAATATCTCTATTTTATATTTGGTAACTTGTTCTCCCTATTTAAGAAGTTGTTGCTTACCTCAAAGTCATGAAAATATTCTCCCACTTTTACATTTAGTTTTATGATCCATATCAAATTAATGTTGATGTATGGAGGGATGTAGGAGTCAAGGTCCATTTTCTTTTCTATATGGGCAGCCAGTTAACCTAGCACCACTATTGAAAATAACATGTAAGCCAGGCATGGTAGTGTAGGTGTCCCAGCTACCTCAGAGGCTGATGTAGGAGGATGTGAGCCCAGAACTTTAGAGCAAGCTTGGGCAACACAGTAAAAACCTATTTTCTTTCTTTCTTTCTTTCTTTCTTTCTTTCTTTCTTTCTTTCTTTCTTTCTTTCTTTCTTTCTTTCTTTCTTTCTTTCCTTTCTTTCTTTCTTTCCTTCTTTCTTTCTTTCCTTTCTTTCTTCTTTCTTTTTTTTGTTTTTTTTTGAGACAAAGTTTTGTTCTGTCACCCAGTCTGGAGTGCAGTGGCACAATCTCAGCTCACTGCAACCTCTGCCTCCTGGGTTAAAGCGATTCTCATGTCTCAGGCTCCCAAGCAGCTGGCATTACAGGAGCATGCCACCATGCCCAGCTAATTTTTGTATTTTTAGTAGAGACGGGGGTTTCACCATGTTGGCCAGACTGGTCTTGAACTCCTGACCTCTAGTGATCCACCTGCTTCAGCCTCCCAAAGGACTGGAATTACAGGCATGAGCCCCATCTCTTTTTAAAAGAGAGAGAGAGAGAACAAAAAGAAAATAACATCTTTTCCCACTGAATTGCATTGAAATCTTGTTATAAATCAGGAGTGTAATAAATCTACCTGTGTGTCCCTTTAGCCCAGAGAGTGGACCATCTCAGTGAAGTATTTTGTTGTCTTCCCACTTTTCCTCTTCTTCCTTCCATGTCCTTTCTGTCCTGGCTCCTGGCAAAAGTTCCTAAGAGACAGGATCTACCTGGGAGGGAGTCTGAGGAAGGAGGGGTGACAGTGAAAAAAAGACCTGCGGTTGACCCCTCCCATCTTTCCTGGATCACAGTCTCCCACCTGGATCAACAGCCCCCAGCTGAAGGAAGGGAGAAGGTTAATCATGAGGTTCAGCCTTGTATGTGACCTAAAAGGATTGTAAGGATTTTTATTACCCAAGAGTGACCAGAGATGTGATGGAAATGCTTGAGTTTTCATCCAGAAGGGAAGGCAAGGGCTTCCTTCACTGAACGGCTTTAAAGGGAAAGTAAGAGATAAAAATAAAGTTGCTTCTATAGTCACAAAGCACAAGTCCTGCCTGTTCAATGAGCCAGTTACACACAGAAAAATCAGTTAAGCCACAGTAAATTCCAAGACCCAAATTTAGTATGTGAATTTTTTCATTATTTTTCACTCTAATTATTGCTTATTATTAATGATTAGGACAATCTATTAATAGACATTACATGTAGAGACTGATCAAGGTGTGTGTAGACATCAAGAGAAGGAATAAAAAGGCTATAAATATGCATGACTTCTATCAATTATCCATGCTTGAAGTAAGTCATATATAATGAGAGAGTATAGGAAATGTTTAATATCCTATATTCTAGTTTAAGAATAGGCTAATTAAAATCAAAGCCAGTGATCACTACTCACCTGGTTCAAGCTCATAAAGGATGACTTAATTATACCCTTACATCCATTATTCCACATGTAAGAAGGAGGACTGAGTCACTCTTCTCTATTTCCACCCCATCCCCAGCATCTCTCCTAGGTTTCTGTAACTTTATCCAAGTAAACCAACTAAAATTTTGTCTACCCCGCTTTTTGGTTCACATGCTGTCTTCTCCTGTATTGGAGGCCAAATAACATTTTTTTTTAGATGGAGTTTCACTCTTGTTCCCAAGGCTGAAGTACAATAGCACTATCTCGGCTCACCGCAACCTCCGCCCCCTGGATTCTAGCGATTCTTCTGCCTCAGCCTTGGGAGTAGCTGGGATTACAGGCATGTGCCAGCACGGTCGGCTAATTTTGTATCTTTAGCAGAGATGAGGTTTCTCCATGTTGGTTAGGCTGGTCTCGAACTCCCAAACTCAGATGATCCACCTGCCTTGGCCTCCCAAAGTGCTGAGATTATAGGCGTGAGCCACCACGCCCAGCCCAAATAACGTATATTTTTACTTCTCCATGTTATGTATAGAAAAGATAATGTTTTATTTTCTTAAGTCCCAACTCTTCTCCTTTGCATTCTGAGATGTAGATATCACTGTTGAACATCATGTATGCATTCTGAAGATAGATCACCCAAACTGAGACCTTATTCTTTATTTTAATGTGATGCAATAATCTTGGAAAGTTATGGTAGAAAGGAGGCACAGAGAGATGACTTTTCAACTTTCCATGTGCCTGCAATGAACCAGGGGATGTTTAGACATTTTAATTAGAGAAATCCAATTGGTTATATTACCTATAATAAACTTGTAATAATAACATTAACTTGTAATCCTTAAAGGTTATCCAAAAACCACATCGTTGATTGCACAGATCCATTCCTTTGTTTCAGAACATTAGTATACGCTTGCTTTTTTTTTTTTTTTTTTTCCAAAGCATGACAACCTTATAAGCCAAATCTCATTCTGAAGTGGCACTTTGCATGTGCAGTGTTCTCCCAATGGTTGAAAGGTCTATGTATTTGTTGTGGAGGGAATACAATTCTTCTTTGATGTTTCTGTGAACATCAAGTTTCCCAAATTTTTACAATTCATATCACAGACAAGGGCAAATTTCCCAGTCTATTGAGAGTCCTTACAAATGAAGACCAATCCACAGGAGAAAACGG
>NW_016107316.1:15904472-15932284 GCF_001604975.1 Cebus imitator | reverse complement strand
CCCTGTTGCCCAGGCCAGAGTGCAATGGCACGATCTTGGCTCACTGCAACCTCCCAGGTTCAAGCGATTCTCCTGCCTCAGCCTCCCAAGTAGCTGGGACTACAGGCATCTGCCACCATGCCCGGTGAATATTTTGTATTTTTAGTAGAGATGGGGTTTCACCAGGTTGGCCAGGCTGGTCTCGAACTTCTGACCTCAGGTGATCCACCTGCCTTGGCCTCCCAAAGTGCTGGGGTTACAGGCATGAGTCACCACACCCAGCCATAAGCAGATCTTATATGAATGAAAAGATGCGCAGCTTCATTCTAAGAGAAATTAAATTGTAAATGATGCAATTCCACTTTACCTGCAGATTGGTAAGATCAAAAATTTTATGACACATCTAAATTGGCAAGACTGTAGAAAAGCAGGTATGCATGCATTGCTAGTGGGAGTGTGAACTGATACAACTTCTCAAGAGAGCAATTTGCAATGTCCATCAAAATTACAATGGAATATATACAGGCCAGGCTTGGTAGCTCACAAGTAATCCTAGCACTTTGGGAGGCCAGGGTGGGTGGATCACTTGAGGTCAGGAGTTCCAGACCAGCCTGGCCAACATAGTGAAACCCTGTCTGTACTAAAATACAAAAAAATTAGCTGGGCGTGGTGGCGTGTACCTGTAGTCTCAGCTACTTGGAAGGCTGAGGCAGGGGAATTGCTTGAACCTGGGAGGCAGAGGTTGCAGTGAGCCAAGATCCTGCCACTGTACTCCAACCTGGGCAGCAGAGCTAGACTCTGTCTCAAAAAAAACCCCCAAAAAATTAGCCAAGTGCATGGTACACACCTGTAGTCCCAGCTACTTGAGAGACAGAGGCAGGAGGATTGTTTGAGCCCAGGGGTTAGAGGCTGCAATGAGCTATAATTGTGCTACTGCATTCCAGCCTGGGTGACAGAATGAGATCCTGTCTCTTAAATAAGTAAATAAATACATCAACAGACCACCAGGTTTCCCTGATGTAGTACTGCTACAACACAGAGGTGCTCACTTATGATGACAGTCTTTTTTTTTTTTTTTTTTGAGACAGAGACTCGCTTGTCCCCCAAGCCAGAGTGCAGTGGCATGATCTTGGCTCACCACAAACTCCGTCTCCCGGGTTCAAGCAATTCTCCTGCCTCAACCTCCCAAGTAGCTGGGATTACAGGCGCATGCCAGCACACATGGCTAATTTTAGAAAGAAAGATAGGCTGGGCACAGTGGCTCACGCCTGTAATCCCAGCATTTTGGGAGGCTGATGTGGGCAGATCATTAGGTCAGCAGTTTGAGACCAGCCAGACTTACTTTTTACTGTATATATATTTTTACTACACACACACACACATTATTCTGTTTGGAATTTTTTCCCCATGATAGGCATGAGAGCCACCTCGCCCAGCCAATAATCTTTCTTTAGCATAATCAACATGCCCTTTACCACCATAAAGAAGCAGAGTTTGACTTACAGTTTCAATTGTGCATGAAAATAAATGGCCTGTTTTTAGGGATAAGCAGGTGTATAAACTGGTTGGCCATCCATCTTACAATGGCATCATCATAGCCAATCACAAAAGATTTCTCACCCTTTGACAAGGATGTGGACACCTGAAGTGGAGTGTGGCAAAGGTCACCATGGAGAAGGCTGGAGGCACTGACTTAGGAACAAAGCCTTTCTGAAATGGACAATGTCTTCACAGTGTTCTCTAATTCCAGGCACGAATGGCTCTCAGCCAAGCCCAGAGATTGCAGTCACACAGCCAGGTCAGTCTACCGTAACTGTTTCTCATGAGGGTGCCCATCTTCGTCCATTTTGTGCTGCTATAAGGGAATACCAGAGACTAGTCAACTTATAAAGAAAAAAAATTTATTTTTTCACAGTTCTGAAGGCTGAGAAGTCCAATACCAAGGTGTCAGCATCTTGCAGGGGCCTTCTTGCTGTGTCATCCCATGACAGAAGGCGAGAGCGGAAGAGAGAGATGCTTAAACAAAACAGGAAATTTACTTGATTGTGTAACAGAAAACTTCAGAAATAGGGCTTGCTGCTATCTTGGCTTAAAGACTGAAACATATCACAAGGGTCTGCTTCTCTCTCTTTCTCTTTCTGCCTGTCTCTCTCTGTCTCTCTCTCTCTCAGCTCTGTTCTCAGACTGGTTCCCACTCAAGATGTCAAGGTGGCTGTAGCAACTCTGTGGAAGCCTCATTCATGGCCAATAAAAAGAAATGATACTTTTGCTAGGAATGCAAGCTTTGGATTGATTTAGATCAGAAGCTCTGTGCCTGAGCCAAGGGGGAAGCCCCAGCCAAAGCAGCCCCACTGGGGAGGCAGAGGTAGGGATTTCCACGGAAGGATGGCTGCCTGGTGGGCAGTGGAGAGAACAGCTGTCAGTAAACAGCTGTAGCCTAAGATAATTGGCGTGCAACAGATATCCAGCAGGAATGAGGATCTGCCAAGAACAAAAAGTACACTGAAAGAAAGAGGGTAGAATATAGATGTTTATACCCATCACTTGACATTAATATTTTAAATTAAAGAAGTCAATATTTCTGAACTTGATATGCAATTTCAAAAAGAAAGAATAATTAATGTTTCTGGATGATATGCAATTTCAAAAAGAAAGAATAATTGCTTTATTCTTTGAAACTAAAAAAAAAAAAAACCTTCATAAAATTAGCTGTAAAAAAAAATTTTATCCTGGGAATTACTGCAGAGATGATTTCTCTCATCTAAAAGCATGAAGAAGTAAAAGACAGTGATGGCAATCAGCTATCGACAGTTCAAGATGGAATGTCTAATTTGAAAATGATTTCTTCTCTTCCATGTAAGGCTATTCTGTAATATGTAAATTGGAGGTGATTCGTACAACTCATGTCGTGGTAAAATAACAGCTAGTGTAAGAAGTTTGGGTTAGAAGCAGAGTGACTTTTTAAAAATAGTTTTACTGTCAGTTTCTATACTCATCAAACTTTTAATGGCAAGACATTTAGTACAAGAATTCTTCTAAATCACTGCAGAGAATTAATCATTACCATGAGAAAAAAAAAAAAAAAAAAAAAAAACAGTTTCTGAAGAGGTGACGTCCTGCCCTTAGACAAAGGGCCTGGTGGATTTTACATAGAATTTCTCCTGAGCGTCTCCAGCAGGTGCTATTGGCAGCCTACCCAATGGCTATTCTTCGCTTCTTTCTCACCCAAAAAATTAAATACATGAATAAAAGACCTATTTTGATCAGGTAACCATGTGCCCAGCTTCAGGTTCTACGTAAATCGTGGTTCTCTAGTTTTTCTTTTGTCAGTCTAGTGATGGACATGTGATTAAGTTCTGAGGGAATAAGTCTCCTAGGAGCCCCAATTTCAATTCTTGCTTAGGGGGACTTAAGAGAAAGCCCTTTTGCTCCAAGTCTCCTTCCCGCCTGCTTAAACGTGGCCCTTTGAGGATGTAATGTTTAGAGCAGCTGCTCCATCTTGTGGTCAGAAAAGGAAAGCCATGGGAACCTCAAATGTGTGCCCCGCCCATCTACCCCAGGGATTCCAGACATTTTGCTAAGTGGCATATTATGGGTCACATGGGTTGAGCCACTTTGAGTTGGATATTCTGTTGCTTTCACCCAAAGTCATTCCTACATGATATAGCTCCTCCTCAAATTTCTGATCTGTGCTTGCCATACTCAATACCATATCCTGGCTGGGCATGGTGGCTCACACCTGTAATCCACTTTGGGAGGCCGAAGCGGGCAGATCACTTGAGGTCAGGAGTTCGAGACCAGCCTGGACAACATGGTGAAACCCCATCTCTACTAAAAATACAAAAATAGCTGAGGCAAGAGAATCGCTTGAACCCGGGAGACAGAGGTTGCCGTGAGCCAAGATTGTGCCACTGCACTCCAGCCTGGGTGACAGAGTGAGACTCCATCTGAAAAAGTAAAAATAATACCACATACTAACTTTGGAGGTTATATATTTGCCTTGCAAAGGCTAAAACAAAGGACCAACCTTCAAAAATCCATCCTTAAAGAACAACTATTTCTTAAACTATCCTATTCATTTAAATTTGAGCTAGTGGGTTTTTTTTAACAAAAGTATCAAGCCAGATTCTTTTAATCCTTTCCGTCAGAAAGCCATTAAATAAATGTATTAGTAAGCTAACATCCCCACACAGCTGACACCTGTCCTCCTGCTTCAACTATGACAATCAGTGAAATCTGAGGAGGAAAGTGTTGAACTCATGATAAAGAACTTTGTCAGAAAGCCATGCAAAGACACAGCAGGCTGCTCCTGTGGGCAGAGGGTGGCCTTGCACGAGAGGCGTGCACTTGAGAACAGCCCGACAGGACTTTGTGAAGGAAGTTTAAATATCACAGAAAATCCAACCAGGTCATCTTTAAGCTTCCCCTCAACTCTAAGATTTAAGGATTGCATGTTCTTGTATCTCAATTCTTCAAACTGGAAAACAAACATCTTTTGTGCTTAATTTTACAAAACTCTCTTTTGTGTTTTGGGGATTTTTTGTTTTGTTGTTTTGTTGTTGTTGTTGTTGTTTTGAGACTGAGTCTTGCTCTATCACCCAGGCTGGATCCAGTGCTGTGGTGCAATCCTGGCTCACTACAACCTCCACCTCCTAGGTTCAAGCAATTCTTGTGCCTCAGCCTCCCGAGTGGCTGGGATTACAGGTGTGCGCCACCACACCTGGCTAATTTTTGTTTGTTTTTTTTAATAGAGACGAGGTTTCACCATGTTGGCCAGGCTGGTGTTGAATTCCTGAACTCAAGTGATCTGCCTGCCTCGGCCTCCCAAAGTTCTGTGACTACACGCATGAGCCACCGCACCCAGCCTGCAAAACTGTTTTTAATGCCATCTACTCTCCTCAAATATTTGATATATAGACTTTTGTTTGTTTGTTTGTTTGTTTTTGTTTGTTTGTTTGTTTGTTGCCTTCTAACTCAGAGGTCCTTAACCCCCAGGTCATGGACCCGTAAGTGGCATATTGGAATATATGGGTTGAGCCACTTGTAGTTGGGTATTCTGTTGCTTTTAACCAAAGTCATTCCTACATGACATAGCTTCTCTTCAAATGTCTGATTTGTGGTTGCCATACAAAATACCACATGCCAACTTTGGAAGCTATTATGTTTGCCTGGCAAAGTCTAAAATAAAGGATCAACTTTGAAAAATCCATCCTTGGAGATGCATTTGCCATCTCTGCCTCCTGTCAGATCAGTGGTGGCGTTAGATGCTCACAGGAGCACAAACCCTGATTGTGATCTGCACAAGCAAGGGAGCTAGCTAGGTTGCGGGCTCCTTATGAGACGCTAATGCCTGACGGTCTGAGGTGGATCAGTTTCACCTCGAAACTATCCCCTACCCTCCCACCCGCGATCCGTGGAAAAATCGTCTTCCACAAACCGGCCTTGGGTGCCAAAAACGTTTGGGACCGCTGTTCTAACTGCTTACTCCCCATCCTTAATATCATGTAGCCCAAATTCTATACCCCATCTTTGTACTAAAAGCATTCTTAGTGTATTGATGACTTTGAAGATTCAAGCCAACTCCAACACATTTTTCATAATTTATCCTCCTTGAACTCTCTGCTATATCTAAGGCTATTTTCTAACTCCTGCTTGAAACTCTCTCCTTCCTTCCATGACATTCTAGACACTTTTTTTGTTTTGTTTTGATTGTTTATCTTAGTCTTTATCAAAATATAACTGAAGCTCAATGCAGTGGCTTATGCCTGTAATCCCAGCACTTTGGGAGAATGAAGTGGAAAGATCCTTTGAGCCCAGGAGTTTGAGACTAGCCCAGGAAACATAGTGAGACTCCATCTCTACAAATATATATATATTTTAATTAGCTGGGCCTGGTGGTGCACACCTGTGGTTCCAGCTTCTTGGGAGGCTAAGGTGGGAGGATCTCTTGAGCCCATGACGTTGAGGCAGCAGTGAGCCATGATCACACCACTGCACTCTAGCCTGGGCTACAGAGCAAGACCCTGTCTCAAAAAAAAAAAAAAATAATAATAATTAATTAAATTAAAATAAAACATAAAACTGAATCATCTGGGGAACATTTAAAAATTACACACATCTGACCGGGCATGGTGGCTCATGCCTGGAATCCCAGCACTTTGGGAGGCTGAGGTGGGGGAATCACTTGAGGTCAGGAGTTGGGAGACCAGCCTGACCAACATGGTAAAACCTCATCTCTATTAAAAATACAAAAATTAGCCAGATGTGGTGGTGCATGCCTGTAATCCCAGCTACTAGGAAGGCTGAGGTAGGAGAATCACTTGAACCAGGGGGCAGAGTTTGCAGTGAGCCAAGATAGTGCCACTGCACTCCAGCTTGGGTGACAGATTGAGGCTCTGTCTCAAAGAAAAAAAAAAATTACACACATCTAAGCTCCAATCCAATAATTCTGATTCAGTGCATCAAGTGTGGGGTGCCTTCGGCCAAACACCCTATGTTTTTAGGGTATATATTCCTCCTAATCCCTTTTTTCATCAATTCTGCTTGTGAACAGGGAAAAAGTGGGTCATGGCTGTTGGTTAGGCTGCCAAGATCTGTTCAATATTAAACAATTAAATTTGGATTTTAAACTAATGAGGAAGAAAGACTCATGTGTTATTAAAGAGTGACCAGAGTGACTTGCTTCTCAAGTAGGAAAAAATCCACTAACTATAAAGGAAAAGAATGATAAGTTAAGCTACATTAAAATTAATAATTTCTATCCATCACAAAACATCATGAAGAAGGTAAGAAGGTAAGCCACAGAATGGGAAATTATATTTATATCAAATTTTTTTTTTTTTGGAGACAGAGTTTTGCTCCTGTTGTCCAGACTGGAGTGTAATGGTGTGATCTTGGCTCACTGCAACCTCTGCCTCCTTGGTTCAAGTGATTCTCCTGCTTCAGACTCCCAAGTAGCTGGGATTACAGGCGCCTGCCACCACACCCAGCTAATTTTTGTATTTTTAGTAGAGATGGGGTTTCACCACTTTGGCAGTGATCCACCTGCCCCAGCCTCCCAAAGTGCTGGGATTATAGGCATGAGCCACCGCACCTGGCCATAAGCAGATTTACAAATGAAAAGATGCTCAGCTTCATCCTAAGAGAAATGAAATTGTAGATGACGCAATTTCCTTTTACTTGCAGATTGCTAAGATCAATAAGTGTGTGCCACCACGCTTGGCTAATTTTCATATCTTTTTGTAGAGATGGGTTTTCACCATGTTGCCTAGGCTGGTCTCAAACTCTTGGGCCCAAGTGTTCTGACCCCCTCGGCCTCCCAAAATGCTGATGACAGGCATGAGTCACCATAGCTGACCTATTCTGTAACTTTTCAAGGAAGCATAGACACAATGGACACAATCAGAGCTGGATTTCAATGTTGCCTTCTTTGTTAATCTGTTGCATGGTTTAGGGCTAACTCCCTCCATTTTGTGAAAACAAATTACAATTAACACCTCCCCCCAATCTCTCTCTTTTTTTTCTTTTCTGAGGCAGGGTCTTGCTGCCTCACCCAGGCAGGAGTGCAGTGGCACAATCATGGTTCATTGTAGCCTCCATCTCCTGGGCTCCAGCCATCCTCTTGCCTCATTTAAAAATTTTCTGTAGAGGTGGGGTCTCACTATGTTGAGCAAGCTGGTCGTGAACTCCTGGGCTCAAGTGATCTTCCTGTCTCGGCCTCCCAAAATCCTTCGATTACAGCTGTGAGTCACCGTACCAGGATCCCCTTTCTTTTTAAGGAAATTAATTGATTAAAGGAAAATATTAAGGCTGGGCACGGTGGCTGACTCCTGTAATCCCAGCACTTTGGGAGGCCGAGGTGGGCGGATCACGAGATCAGGGGTTTGAGACCAGCCTGATCAACATGGTGAAACCCGCGTCTCTATTAAAATAAATAAATAAATAAATAAAATAAAAAGAAAATATTAAAGGAAAAAACATAAATCACTTAGTCCTGAAAGAACTGTGCTATCCTCCAAAATGTCATTCTGTGCTGATAAAGATAAAAGTATGACCTAATAAATTAAACAAAAATAATTTTGGTCAGATGGAGTCAAGATCTTAACTAAAAATAAATTTAACAATGTCTTGCATCAGTCATAAGTGACTTATTTTTCTTTGAGCTCTCTTGTTATTTATTTATTTATTTTTGAGACAGAGTCTCACTCTGTCGTCCAGGATGGAGTGCAGTGATGCAATCTCGGCTCACTGCAACCTCCACTTCCCGGGTTCAAGTGATTCTCCTGCCTCGGCCTCCTGAGTAGCTGGGATTACAGGCGCCTGCCACCATGCCCAGCTAATTTTTGTATTTTTAGTAGAGACAGAGTTTCACCATGTTGGCCAGGCTGGTCTTCAACTCCTGACCTCAGATGATCTGCCTGCCTCAGTCTCCCAAAGTGCTGGGATTACAGCCATGAGCCACCACGTCCGGCCTCTTTAAGCTCTCTTTTTACTAAGGATGAAAAAGTAGTCCTGGCATGGTGGTTCATGCGGGAAATGCCAGGACTTTGGGAGGCTAAAGCGGGCAGATCACTTGAGGCCAGGAGTTCGAGACCAGCCTGGCCAACATGGCAAAAACCCATCTTTGCTAAAAATACAAAAATTAGCCGGGTGTGGTGTCATGCCCCTGTAGTCCCAGCTACTCCAGAGGCTGAGGCAGGAGAATCAATTGAATCCAGGAGGTGAAGGTTACAGTGAGCCAAGATGGTGCCACTGCACTCAAGCCTGGACAACAGAGCAAGACTCTGTCTCAAAAAAAAAAAAGAAAAAAAAAATAATGACTCTGCTGGGCATGGTGGAATGCACCTATAGTCCCAGCTATTGAGGAGGCTGAGGCAGGAGAATCACTTGAACCCAGGAGTCCAAGTCCAGCCTGGGCAACATAGTGAGACCCTGTCTCTAAAAAAAATAATTAAATAAGTAAATAATAATTCCCTTGCCATCAAAATTTTTTAACAAGAGATGTTTTCCCCGTGTGAATACTAAACTTTTAAATTTGTATGAATGCCAGAGATTATAAACTATGTTTTAGGTAAGTGTGGGAAGTTTAAAACATGGCTACTGTAAGAGATGGCATTGTTCATGCATTAGCCAGGGAGACAGCATTGTTCATGCATTAACCAGGACTAGACTACGTTATGTTGCAGTGACAAGCCCCCGTATTGGTTTAACCTATTTCAGTTTATTTTTCACTCACACAAAGTTGGCTGCAGGTACTGTGGCCCTCCCAGACAGCTCCCTTCCAAGTAGGAATCACATCCAGGCCAGGTCATTTCCTCTTCTGGTTATGCCAGCTCTGCATTTGTCCTCGGCTGTCACTGCTGCAGGAAAAGAGAGAGGCATCAAGAATGAACATGCTCTTCTCTTTGTGCTTTGTCCCAGAAGTGACACATGTCACTTCCACTTACGGCTCATTTGTCAAAACGAGTCGCATAGGCCCTCCTAACTGCATAGGAGCTGGGGAGTGTGGGGAGCACATGGATATTCAACGACTAATAAATTACAATAAATTATATCGCTCCAGCTGTAACTGAACTTAAAATGAACTCCTCGAAGTTTTCCAACTAAAAGTTATTTCCAAAACAATATAAAACCACGGTGTGATCACCAACATTGGAAGAAGCAGACCTTATGCCATCTCCCTGCTACAGTGGTTAATTTTTTAAGAGGTTCCGATAGCTTCAAAACATAAAACACAGCATGGAACGTCTTCTTCTTCGACAGCTTCCTTACATTTAAAAGGAAGGAATTAGATTGAATGATTTCTAATGTTACTTAGGAGCCCTTGAAGTTATTGTTTAACTTCCAAAAACATTTTTTGTAAATATAATTTTTTTTCAGGATTTTGGTTTTTAAACCCAAACTGTATTTATGCACTACAAGTTTCAGTTTCTTGAAAAAAACCATTTGATAAGTGAGCTGGGGATGTGGGCACATTTTATGCACCTGCTTTATATCACATAGAATTTCTCAAACTCCTGGCCTCAAATGATCCTCACGCTTCAGCCTTCCAAAGAATTACAGGCATGGGCCGCCACCCCCAGCCCCATCGCATAGGATTTCTATCCAAGGATCTTTATGTTTTAGGCAATGTAAGTTAAAGAATGGAAGCACTATTCCTTGGGTACAATGGCAGGGTGTGAACTCAGTTTATTTAAAAATTAACATGTGCTTCCCTCATTAAAGCTTTGCTCTAAACTTAAAACTTTGTATGAGCTTTGGTAAGAGAGATAATTTTGGTAAATTTGTTAGTAATGTTTCCTGTGTTCTGTGTTCACTCTCTGGTAAGAGACTGAGAAAGTGGTAATAATCTCTATTTTGTGGTTGTAAAATTATACCCTACAGGGTCTAACTGGGTAACATAAACAATGTGGGAGTTGTGGAGATCATCAAGAATAGGAAGAGCTGGCCAGATACAGTGGCTCACATCTGTAATCCCAGCACTTTAAGAGAGGCCAAGGCGGGAGGATCACTGGAGGTCAGGAGTTTGAGACCACCCTGGACAACATGACGAAACCCTATCTCTACCAAAAATACAAAAATTAGCAAGGCGTGGTATAGCCTGTAGTCCCAAGTACTCGGAGGCTGAGGCAGGAGGACTGCTTGAACCCAGGAGGTGGAGGCTGCAGTGAGCCAACATCATGCCACTGCACTACATCCTGGGAGGCAGAGCAAGACTCTGTCTCAAAAAAACAAAAACAAATCACTGTGAAGGCCAAAGGATACAAGACTTGGTGGGTCCCTGTCTGTAATCTCTGCTCCACATTTTCTTTTTCTCCTTTTTTGTTTTTTTGAGACGTTGTCTTGCTTTGTCACCCAGGCTGGAGTGTAGCAGCGTGATCTTGGCTCACTGTAACCTCTTCCTACTGAGTTCAAGCAATTCTCCTGCCTCAGAAATTTTTGTATTTTTAGTAGAGATAGGGGTTTTGCCATGTTGACCAGGCTGGTCTTGAATTCCTGACCTCAAGTGATCTTCCTGCTCGGACTCCCAAAGTGCTGGATTACAGGCATGAGCCTGGCCTGCTCTACATTTTCTAAGGCATTTTGCAAAACACGTTTCCTGGTAAGTGTTGCTAGGGCAGCTTTGGCAAAGAAACTGGTGGCACAGAGCACCTAGAAAAGGAGAACCCGTAGGGAATGGGGAGTTGAGAAGTGAGGAGATGATGAGAGAAAAGGTAGGAGAATTACTGGGTATATGCCCAAAGAAATGTAAATTGTTCCCCCGCAAAGACACATGCACAATAGTAAAGACATGGAATCAACCTAAGTGCCCATCAACAGTAGACTGCATATATATACCATGGAATACTACACAGCCATTAAAAAGAAGGAGATCAGGCGGGTGTGGTGGCTCACACCTGTAATCCCAGCACTTTAGGAGAGTAAGGCAGGGAGATCACCTGAGGTCAGGAGTTCGAGAACAGCCTGGCCAACATAGCAAAACCCCCCATCTCTACAAAAATACAAAAAAAATTAGCTGGGCATGATGGTGGGTGCCTGTAATCCCAGCTACTTGGGAGGCTGAGGCAGGAGAATTGCTTGAACCCAGGAGGTGGAGGTTGCAGTGAGTCAAGATTGCGCCACTGCACTCCAGCCTGGGTGACAGAGCAAGACTCCGTCGCAAAAAAAAAAAAAAAAAAAAAAAGAGGAGTGAGATCATGTCCTTTGCAGCAACATGGATGAAGCGGGAGGCCATAAGCAAACGAATGCAAAACAGAAAACCAAGTACCACATGTTCTCGCTCAGAAATGGGAGCAAAACACTGAGTACACACGGACACGTAGAGGGGAACAACCGACACTGGGGCCTACTTGAGGGTGGAGGGTGGGAGGAGGATGAGGATTGAAAAACTACCTATCAGGTATCATGCATATTACCTGGGTGACAAAATCTATACACCAAACCCCCACCCCGTGACATGAAATTTACCTGTATAACAAACCTGCAAATGAACGCCTGAACCTAAAATAGAAGATTTTTTAATGAAAAGAAAAGGTAGGAGAGAGGGAGAGGGTGGTTAAGAATAAGGGAGAGAAGAAGGGAAGCGACAAGGGTGTGCTGGGGGAGGTGAGAGCCTCTGGGTTTCCTCCTGCTCTTTCCTTCCCACTTTCAGCCAAGTAATTTCTTCCTTATGCTCAATGAGAGAGGGAAACTAGGAAAGCGAAGGCTGCTGGCTAGATCAAAGTGAAAATTAAAACAGCAACAAGGCTCTCTGAGAAGTCAAGGACTGAAAATAAAAGGGGCAAAGATGAAAAACAATAGTAATAGTATCTAAGAGCACTTAGCACATACCAGGCAATATTCTAAGAGTTTTCCATGTATCTATACTCATTTCAACCTCACGACCACTGTTTAGTAAGGAATTTGACCTCCAAAGTGAGGTCTGCCTTTTGTCCTAGTTCAAGGAGGTCATTTCTAGACCCCTTGAGTCTTGTTGTTTTTTTTTTTTTTTTTTTCTGTCACTCTGTTGCCCAGGCTGGAGTGTAGTAGTGTGACCTCAGCTCACTGCAACCTCCACCTCTCAGGTACAAACGATTCTCCACCTCACCCTCCCAAGTAGCTGGAACTACAGGCTCATGCCACCATGCTCAGCTAATGTTGTTACTTTTTGTACAGATAGGGTTTCGCTTTATCACCCAGGCTGGTCTCAAACTCCTGGACTCAAGAGATCTGCCTGCCTTGGCCTCCCAAAGTGCTGGGATTACAGGCATGAGCCACTGCACTTGGCCAACTCTTGAGATTTTCCAGGTACAAGAATGAATAACAAATCATTTTTCAGGTACGAGAATGATTTGTTATTCATTCTTGTACCTGGAAAATCTCAAGTACCTTGAACCACATCTGATGGTTATCAGTAACAAGGCCATTCATGGTGACCTTACAAGATAGTTTATGTTAACAAGATGATTCAAGGCGGGAATGGCCATGACAGACCAAGTAATTAGAAGACTGTGGCGTTGGGCCACGTCACATGAGCCTGACTTCCCGGGAGGGGAGGGAGACTGAGACTTGGGTTTGACAATTAAATCAATTGTGCCTGTGTTATGAAGCCCTAATAAAAATCCTAAACACAAGAGCTGGGTGAGTTTCCTTCTCAGTATTGCGCTCTTCATTCTTGGGAGGGGAACACAGCCTGAGGATGACAGCGGCTCTGCATTTGGAGCCCTGCCAGACCTTGTCATATGCATTCTCTTCCTCTTGCTGGTTCTAATTTGTATCCTTTACCTGTAATAAATGCGACAGTGAGTATAATTGCTCTCTGAGTTCTGTTAGTCTTTTTAGCGAATTATCAAACCTGAGGGGAGTCAGGGGAACCTCTAAATTTGTAGCCCGTTGGTGTGTATTGAGGGTGGCGTTGGGACCTTTTAAACTTGCAGCTGGTGTTTGAAGAGCAGTCTTTGAGGGACTGTGCCCTCTGACTGTGCAGTTTGCTCAACTCCTCTGCAAGCACTATAAGAGATTTTTATGATGAGGGAATAGATGCGAATAGGTTAGGTAATTTGCCTGAAGTCATACAGCTGGTCAGTGGAAAAGCCAGGATTCAGACCCAGGCATTTGCAGCCATCATATGATACTAAAGCAGCTACATTATCTGGATAAATACCCAGGGTTCATCATCTCATGCCAAGAAAAGTTAGGTCACAAATGCACATGAGGAGTTTAGGAGCAGCGGTTTAAAAGGTAAAAGAAAGAGAAAACAGTTCTCTCTTTAGTGAGAGACAGGGGACTTCAGAGAAGAAAAGGCTGGCAGTGGATGTGCCAGATTTTATAGTCAGGCTTGAGGAGGCGGTGTCTGATTTACATAGGGCTCACAGATTGGTTTGATCAGGTATGACATTTACAAAGCGCTAGGGGAAGGCTGGCAGCCCCACCCTAATCCTACTATGCAAATGAACTTTCCCCTTGGCCAGTGCCATCTTGTCTGCTCCTTACTGTGCATGTGGCTATCAGAGAAGGGAAGATGGAGCCGCCATCTTGAACATGATTGGCATAACTGCCAGCATCTGTGTCTGCAGCTCAGTTTTACAGGCTGCTCTTTGTTAGAAAGGAAAATGATTCGGGACTGCTTTTCATTAAAAGGAAACCCTTACCAAGGACTTCTGTACCCTCACTATCTGCCTAAGTAATTTCTTCTTAACTCCTGTATCAATATTACTGCTTGATCAACTTATGCAGTAAGGAAAAATACCTAACTTAGCTATTCCCCAATGTATACACATATCAAAACATCATGGTGTACATTATACATATATATAATTATTATTTGTCAATTAAACATGTTTTAAAAGAATACCTAATAGAAGCTCAGGTTTGTTTAGAACTGTTTTTCAAACATCCTGTGGCTTACAATATGAAATCCTGTATTTTACATGACCACTCATTATACATAACCCCTCCCACACACACAGCCCCGAAATAAAAATATGATACATACTGATATTATCTATTCCCAATTACTTGTATTTTCAAAATGCTAGAAAACTACCAAATTTATTTTCTATCCACTTAAGAATTTTGCATAACAATGTGGTATACAGTAAACCACATTTAGAAATGCTGGTTTAGAAAGTTGCTTTAAAATGGTACTTTCCAATTATACCTTTAAGTAGGAATAATCTGGGGAATTTTTCAAGAAAATATCCAAAGCCCAAGTCCTACCAACAGAGATTTTGACTCATTTAATCTAGGATGGGAGTTGGGCATCAACATTTTATGTTTTCAAAGTCTCTGAGTGAATCTAATGTACAGCCAGGAGCAAAGAGCCACTATTTAAAAATATTATCTGCTTTGATATGTCAAGCAAATGTTTTAAAGAATACAGACATTCTTTTATTTAAAAGTGAAAGCACATGAAGAAAATACACGGCTGAAACTAGTGACTGGAATCTCTCGCAGCTCACCTTCATTGGCTATATGTTATCTGTAGTATCATTTTGCCCAAACTGTAAGGGCAATTTTTTGAGCAGTCAAAAATAAACGTGAGAACTAACTTTGTAACATTAAAGACATGTAGTAACATTTCAGTGACTTTTCTTTTCACTTGAAAGTAATTTCATTAAGAAGATAAATACTATATATAAAATATATATAATATACATTCCAGAAAAGGGGATTAAAAAGCATAGATACCTGTGTATGTATCAGTCAATTAAGAAAATAAAGTTATGACCTGACATTCATATGACTAAAAAAAAAGAAAAGGAATATTATCATCATCTATGTGGCACTCTCTGTTCTAATTTCCTTTGTTTATTAGAAATAAACCCAAGGCCCGGGGCGGTGGCTCACGCCTGTAATTCCAGCACTTTGGGAGGCAGAAGCAGGCAGATTGTGAGCTTAGGAGTTCAAGACCAGCCTGGACAACATGGTGAAAACCTGTCTCTACAAAAAAATACAAAAATTACCCGGCATGGTGGCGCACACCTGTAGTCCTGAAACAGGAGCGGCAAGAAGCAAACCTCTCCAACACTAAATGGAGGAAGTGGCTTTTCATTCCGCCGGGAACTGTGGGGGGGCTACAGCCTCATTCACCGAGCTCTCCGAGAAGCAGCTTCTTTCCCCTTTTATAGGCTTGCAACGTAAAGGGGAAACTGAGGTGAAACTATGTCATTGTCCATTGGCTGGACGTCCAACCTTACAATCTTTTGGCTTCATTGATTTGCTAGTTCATATGCAGCGCAAGCAGGAACAGGCAGGGAGGGGGCTTACAGAGCCAAGACAAAGGTAGTAAATTATTCGTTGGCAGAGGTGTTTCCAGGAGGGAGCCTGGGCGGTGTAGACGCAGGGGCGTGACTCAGTGCCGGGCTCCAGCCCCGTAGGGATAACATTCATTTGCAACTCTTTCAAGGCTTACAGATAGCAGAGACGCTGGGAACCAGGAACCGAAAAGGGAGTCATTTTCCCAGCTCTTTGGTATTTTATTTCTTTTTTTTACCGTCCTTCCCATCCGAGGGGAGTACGGGGAGGTGGAGGCTGGGAAGCGAGAGGAGGGGAGGGGGTTTCCCCTCTCAGTCCCAGCTACTCAGGAAGCTGAGAGGTTGGAGGATCGCTGGAGCCTGGGAGGTGGAAGTTGCAGTGAGCTGAGATCCTGCCACTGCACTCCAGCCCGGGTGACAGAGCCAGACCCTGTCTCAGGAAAAAAGAAAAAGGGAATAAACCCTACCCTAAATTTTGTTATCTTGCAATTCTTAGAGGTTTAACAAGTTTGTATACTTACATTGTTCAGTTTTGCATCCTTTTAGATTTTAATTTAATGGAATCATATTCCATGTATTGTGTGACTTGCAGTTTTTTCATTTAAAAAATTCAAAATTATATTCCTGAGATTCATCCATGTTGTCGTATATTATTCCATTCTGCGGATATGCTGCAATCTATCCATTCCATTGCTGATGGGCGTTTGTGCTGCTTCTAATGTGATGCTATCATAAATTGTACAACTCTGGTCGGATTGGTCCATGTCCCCTCATGCACATGCTTGAGGGTTTCTTTAGGACTCATACCTAGAAGTAGGGACATTCGGTTATATGACACATACCTCTTCAACTTTACTAGCCAATGCCAAATTGTTTTTCAAAGTTATTGTGTCACTCACCAGCAGAGAATTAGGATTTGCATTGTTCCACATTGCCAACACTCAATATTATCAGATTTTATTTTTGCCAGCCTGGCGAGTGTAAAATTGTATCTCAATGTGTCATTTCCTTCTGGGTAATGAGGCTGAGTATCTTTCCCTGCATTTATTGTCTCATTGGGTTTTCTCTTCTGTAAAGTGCCTGTTCTAGTGTTTGCTCTTATGTCTCTTGGGTTTTCATTTTTATAACTACTTGTATATCAACCTATCACATTCTTGTAAAGCAGAATATGCCACAGTAAGATGATCCTCAAATATAAGTCCTCCCCTCAAAGTAATTCATATGGAATTCTATAAAGTTTTTTTTTTTTTTTTGAAACAGAGTTTTGCTCTTGTTACCCAGGCTGGAGTGCAATGGCGCGACCTTGGCTCATCACAACCTCTGCCTCCTGGGTTCAAGCAATTCTCCTGCCTCAGCCTCCTGAGTAGCTGGGACTACAGGCGAGGGCCTCCATGCCCAGCTAATTTTTGTATTATTAGTAGAGACAGGGTTTCACAATATGCCAGGCTGGTCTTGAACTCCTGAACTCGTGATCCACCCGCCTCAGCCTCCCAAAGTGCTGGGATTATAGGCGTGAGCCACTGCCCCTGGCCTAAATGGCAGTTTTTTCCCTAAAACTAATAACTTTTATTATCTATTTATTCAATTATTTATAATAATTGTTCCGCCTTGTTCCAAAATAAAAGAATTTGAGCCACCCTATCAAAATAAATACAGTATCAAATGAATGGAATAAAAGATAAGTGAAAACCTACGGGTAAAACAAACAAAGGAAGTCTAAAATTCACTTACGGCATAGACAATACTGGGCACAATGGCTCACACCTGTCATCTCAGCACTTTGGGAGGCTGAGGCAGGAAGATCACTTGAGTCCAGGAGTTTGAGACCAGCCTGAACAACATAGTGAGACCTCATCTCTATCAAAATAATGGGTTTTTAAAAAAATTAGCCAGGTGTGGTGGTGCATTCCTGTAGTCCCAGCTACCTGGAGGGCTCAGGCAGGAGGATCACTTGAGCCTGAGAGGTGGAGGCTGCAGTGACCTATGATCACACCACTGCACTCCAGCCTGGGTGACAGAGCAAGTACACACATACACTCTCCAAACATACATACAAACTGTAAGATCCTCTCTACCCTCTGGAAATACAATGCAAATTTAGCAGCCAGCTCAAAGAAAGAAGCCAAGTTGGTTGCATGTCCAAAGCATTCATAAAAAGCAGAAGGGTAGGAGAAAATATTTTCTGATTCTGTGAATTGAGAAAAATTTCTTCCAGTGTAAAAAAGCACACCCATGTGGGTGCAGGGAGAGTGTGAAATGTCAACAGTGTTGGAGCCAGCAGCTTCAGCTGTGACAAGAAATAGCATCCATCCGGCAGCGCATGGTGGCTCACACTGTAATCCCAGCACTTTGGGAGGTCAAGGCAGGAGTATTGCTTGATGACAGGAGTTCAAGACCAGCCTGGCTAACCTGGCAAAACCCTGTCTCTACTAAAAATACAAAAAAAAAATTAGCTAGGCATATATATTTTTTTGTATTTTTAGTACAAAAAAAATGCACTCCTATAGTCTCAGCTACCCAAGAGGCTGAGACAGGAGAATCGCTTGAATCTGGGAGGTGGAGATTGCAGTGAGCCAATATGGTGCCACTGCACTCCAGTCTGGGAAACAGAGCAAGACTCCATCTCCAAAGAAATAAAAAAAGAAAGAAAAGAAAAAGGAAGTAGCATCACTAGTACAAACAGAAACAATTTGACCCCAAGTACCCACAACCTTTAGACAAATCAGCGAGAGCCAGCAGCAGACAGGGGTGTGGCCTTCAATTGGCCTCTTAAGAAAGAAGAGCAAGATCAGAAACTTCAAGGCTGTCAAAAGAAGAAAGTCACAGAACATTGGTGAGTTACGGCTTATGTTGCTGGAACACCAGGGGTGCGGTCTAGGTCCTGCTGCTCATGGCACAGAAAGCCAATCACTGAGATGCCGAGTACTGCCAAGGAGGCAGGCTTTAACCTGGTGCTGCAGCCAAGGAGAAGGCAGTGCAATCGCAAATCCATCTCCCTGACAGACTAAAACTAGGGGTTTACATGGGAGGGAAGAAATGTAACCACGTGAAAGAAAACCGGAAGTAGGGAGGAGCAGGGGAGCAATCATGATGAATGAGGGGTCCAGCATCTCATTGTCAGGATGTGGTGATCTGGTGAGTTTCAGTTCTTTGATGCTTTTTTTTTTCTTTTTTTTTTTTTGAGAGGCCTGAAGTTTCTTTCCTGAGGAAGGAACTCAGATAAAATACACCAGTAGGCCGGGCTCGGTGGCTCAAGCCTGTAATCCCAGCACTTTGGGAGGCCGAGGTGGGTGGATCACGAGGTCAAGAGATCCAGACCATCCTGGTCAACATGGTGAAACCCCGTCTCTACTAAAAATACAAAAAATTAGCTGGGCATGGTGGTGCGTGCCTGTAATCCCAGCTACTCAGGAGGCTGAGGCAGGAGAATTGCCTGAACCCAGGAGGCGGAGGTTGCGGTGAGCCGAGATCGCTCCAATGCACTCCAGCCTGGGTAACAAGAGTGAAACTCCGTCTCAAAAAAAAAAAAAAAAAAAATACACCAGTAATCCCAGCACTTTGGGAGGCCAAGGCGGGCTGATCTGAGCTCAGCAGTTCGAGACCAGCCTGGGCAACAACAGTGAAAACCCATCTCTATCAAAGAAAAAAAGAAAAAGTACAAAAACTAGCCAGGAGTGGCGGCATGCGCCTATAGTCCTTCCCAGCTACTTGGGAGGCTAAAGTGGGATGACGGCTTGAGCCCAGGAGGCAGAGGTTGTAGTGAGCTGAGATCATGTCACTGCACTCCAGCCTGGCAGCCTGGGTGACAGAACCAGACCCTGTCTCAAAAAACAACAACAACAACAAAAACACCCAGAAAATACATAGACTTCTACCCCTGTGATCCTTAACCCCAAATTTCCACCCCTCTTAAACTTCCTTAGAACTTGAAAAAGAACTTTAAACTTTTAAAAACTGTTTTGGCTACGTCTTCTTGTTTTACTTCCATGCATCTAAATGATGTGTGCACATTGCCATTTCCTTTCTTTATTTTTATTTACTTATTTATTTTAGTTTTTGCTATTACTTATTGACCTGCTGTTATGCTAAATGAAGATCTGGTTTTCTTAAATCACCTTCCTTAAATATATTCACTCACATAACACTTCCTTATTCCCATCTTCCCAAATTAGTTACACAGGCTTTTTTTTTTTTTTTTTTTTTTTTGAGATGGAGTCTCACTCTGTCCTCCAGGCTGGAGTGCAGTGGCGCGATCTTGGCTCACTGCAACCTCTGCCTGCCGGGTTCAAGCAATTCTCCTGCCTCATCCTCCCAAGTAGCTGGGACTGTGAGAGACACCATGCTAGGCTGATTTTTGTACTTTTAGTAGAGAGGGGTTCTTACCCTGCTGGCCAGGCTGGTCTCAAACTCCTGACCTCATGATCCCCCCACCTCAGCCTCCCATAGTGCTGGGATTACAGGTGTGAGCCACCACGCCCAGCCAACTCTGGGCATTTTTTGAAAACAAACATTTATTATTTCTTTCTTTTTTTTTTTTTTTTTTTTTTTTGGAGACAGAGTCTTGCTCTGTTGCCAGGCGCCAGGCTGGAGTGCAGTGGCGCAATCTTGGTTCACTGCAATCTCTGCCTCCCAGGTTCAAGCAATTCTCCTGCCTCAGCCTCCCGAGTAGCTGGGACTACAGGCAGGCACCACCATGCCCAGCTAATTTTTTTTTGTTTGTTTGTTTGTTTGTTTGTTTGTTTTTGAGACAGAGTTTCGCTCTTGTTACCCAGGCTGGAGTGCATTGGCGCGATCTCGGCTCACCGCAACCTCCGCCTCCTGGGTTCAGGCAATTCTCCTGCCTCAGCCTCCTGAGTAGCTGGGATTACAGGCACGCACCACCATGCCCAGCTCATTTTTTGTAGTTTTAGTAGAGACGGGGTTTCACCATGTTGACCAGGATGGTCTCGATCTCTTGACCTCGTGATCCACCCGCCTCGGCCTCCCAAAGTGCTGGGATTACAGGCTTGAGCCACCGCGCCTGGCCCATTTTTGTATTTTTTAGTAGAGATGGGGTTTCACTAATTTGGCCATGGTGGTCTCGATCTCTTGACCTCGTGATCTACCCACCTCGGCCTCCCAAAGTGCTGGGATTACAGGCGTGAGCCACTGCACCCGACCCATTTATTATTTCTGTCATGATGATTAACCCCTATTATTCACAGCTGTGATCATGTGTACTGGAACATTTCTTTCTTGGATAACTTTGTTTTCTTTCTAGTATTGTTAATTGCCTTGTTTTGTGTGTTGCTTCCTTGCTTAATTTTCTATGTCAAAATCACTAATTCATCCCCAAACTATTCGATAGTACTAAACGTCTTTTCTGAATATATTCAAATATGTGGGCTATTTGGTAAGTTTTGTTTTCTCCCTGGATCCATCATCCCTCTTGGAGCCCTTTGCTTCCGTTCCCTTCTCTATAGTGGTCACTCGCCAGACCTGCTACCCAGCTGTCATCCTTGTCACCAGCATCCTTGTTTAAGTAGTGGATATTCTGCTTCTTGGATCCAGTGTTTTTCTCTTTGTTGACTTCTTCCTCTTTTTCACAGAACACATCATTTAGTGTTCCCTGAGAAAAGCATCATTATGCTACCTATACTTGCCTAGGTATAGAATTTGAGATTAAAATTAGTTTTTACAGCTGGGTGCAGTGGCTTACGCCTGTAATCCCAGCACTTTGGGAGGTGGAGGTGGGCAGATCACCTGAGGTCAGGAGTTGGAGACCAGCCTGACCAACATGGAGAAGCCCCATCTCTACTAAAATTACAAAATTAGTTGGGTGTGGTGGCGCATGCCTGTAATCCCAGCTACTTGGGAGGCTGAGGCAGGAGAATCGCTTGAACCCAGGAGGCAGGGGTTGCAGTGAGCTGAGATTGTGCCTTTGCACTCTAGCCTGGGTAACAAGAGCAAAACTCAGTCTCAAAAATAAATAAATAAATAAAGTCATTTTTTCCTCAGAATTTCAAGGCACTGCTCCATTTTTCAAAAATACTACTCCACTGTTTTGTTTTCTTGTTTGTTTTGCTTCTCCTTCCTTCGAGTTCTTGTTATGGTTTGTTTGTATATTAGGTATTGGTTGTCTTAAGGCTTTTACTTTTTTCTATTTTTTTAAGATGGAGTCTCACTCTGTTGCCCAGGCAGGAATGCATAATTGGATCTCGGCTCACTGCAACCTCTGTCCCGCTAGGTTCAAGTGATTCTCCTACCTCCACCTCCCAAGTAGCTGGGATTATAGGTGTGTGCCACCACGCCGAGCTGATTTTTGTATTTTTAGTAGAGGGGGTTTCACGTTGTTGGCTGGGCTGCTCTCAAACTCCTGACCCCAAGTAATCCACCTGCTTTGGCCTCCCAACGTTCTGGGATTACAGGCATGAGTTGCCAGGCCCAGCCTTTATTTTATTTATGATACTGTTTTTGAGATGGGATCTTACTCTATTGCACAGGCTGGAGTGCAGTGGTGCGATCTTGGCTCACTGCAGCCTTCACTTCCCCGGCTCAAGAAATCCTCTACCTCAGCCTCCCAAGTAGCTGGGACTACAGGTGAGGGCACCACACCAGGCTAATTTTTTTTCTTTCTTTTTTTTTTTTTTTAAGAAATGAGGTGTCCCTTTGTTGCCCAGGCTGGTTACTCCTGGGTTCAAGTAGGTTGATCTGCCCACTTCAACCTCCCAAAGTGCTGAGATTACAGGCATGCACCACCATGCCGGGCCCAGGACTTTTTCAAATATCCAGTGGTCTTTTATTGTCTATTCAATGTTTTTAAATAAAGCGCTAACACATTGATCATAAGATTTGAATATATGTGCTGGACTTTTGATTGGTGAGCTTCATTATAGAATAAGATTGAAATCACGTGTTCAAATTTTCTGTTGGGCTGTCACTTTCTCCAGAGACAAAACTTTAAGTCTTCTGATAGGTGAGTGGGTAGAGGTAGAACCATCAGCATTCTGGCTTTCAGCTTTCTTGGAATTAAGAAACTCAAAAGAGTGAGTGCGGGGTTACCACTTACTATATGGACTTTGTCTTAATCTCACTCTATGCTTTGGTGGTTCTCTTATACCTATTGCTGTGCTTGTGCCCCAGCTGGGAGCGATCTTTTCAATTTCTTCATAGACTAAACCTCCAGTCTCCTGCTTTGGGCATGGGAGAGAAATTCGTATATTACATCAAAGAAAGTAGAGTCAGCTGGGCACGGTGGCTCACACCTGTAATCCCAGCACTTTGGAAGGCCGAGGTGGGCAGATCATCTGAGGTCAGGAGTTTGAGACCAGCCTGGCCAACATGGTGAAACCTCTTCTCTACTAAAGATACAAAAATTAGCCAGGAAGGGTGGTGCGTGCCTGTAATCCCAGCTACTCTAGAGGCTGAGGCAGGAGAACTGCTTGAACCCAGGAGGCAGAGTTTGCAGTGAGCAGAGATTGTGCCCCTGCACTCCAGCCTGGGCACAGAACCAGACTCTGTCTCAAAAAAGAAAAAAAAAAGTAGAGTCAAATACTTCTGCAAAGATAGTGGAGAAAAGGATATTCAATAATTAAAAGCGTCAGATTGAGCATATGACACTTATTTCTGTTGCCTCCAGAAACTCTGCTAAAATGAGAATAAAATTTTTGAAATGAATAAACATAGTAAAGGGGGAACGTGAACAGCAACATAGCAGTTAGAGTTCTGGCAGGAAGCAGACTGGCATGCTTAAAGGAGAAATGAAGAAAATTTAATGAGGAAGCTATTTCCAGAGGTGTGGGCAGGATTAAGAGAACAAGAAGAGATGCTAAAGCACCCAGGCACTCGCAACATTGGGAAGCTGTCACCATCCCTAGGCCTGAAGGGGCAGGAGGAAAGAATAATTACTACAACCTGGCAAGAACTCTAGGCAGAGGAGAAAGTCACCCTACGGGAGCCATGGAGTTAGACAGAAGTTTTCTGCCACAACCAAAACTGCGGCCTTCCAGGGAGGAAGCGCGTAGAAGGGGGCGTGGCAATGGGAATAAACACTCTTCCATCTATAGTTCTATCCCCTCCCACTCTGCAGTCTTCTTCCAGTCACTCCAATTAGCTGACTCTAACTGGATGCCAAAAATCAAGGGAGTCCACGTCCATAGGTGTTATCTTCTCAGGATACGGAGTGGGGCAGAAAAATATGGAGAATGTATATGGAGGAACAAAACGGAACGAACACAGGCACAGACAAGAGATGTCAACAGATTTCTGGAAGATAGAAATTAGATGAACATGTTACTTGAATTATGAAAGCTTAAAACCGAAAAAATATGCTAATGAGAAGAAAGCTGATATCGCCAGAGAATCTTGGAAATGCTCAGAATTTGGAGGCACCAGGTATATCTAAAGGCAGAAATTCATGTTACAGATGAAAAGAGAATGATTCATTGAAAAACGTTACATGGCTCACTCGGACCCCTAGAACTCCATTTTTATTTTCTTCTCTTTTATTTTTCTTTTTTGAGACAGAGTCTCACTCTGTCGCCCAGGATAGAGTGAGGTAGCACAGTCTCGGCTCATTGCAACCTCTGCCTCCTGGGTTCAAGCGATTCTCCTGCCTCAGCCTCCTGCATAGCTGGGACTACAGGCATGCACCATCACACCTGGATAATTTTTTTATGTTTTTGGTAAAGAGGGATTTTGCCATGTTGCCCAGGCTGGTCTCGAACTCCTGACCTCAAAAGATCCACCTGCCTCGGCCTCTCAAAGTGCTGGGATTACAGGTGTGAGTCACAGGGCCCGGCCAGAACTCCTTTTTCAAAGACAGATGAACCCTCTTTTCCACTCCAACAGAAAACTGGGTGTTAAGAAACTTACAGCATCTGGACACAGGGATACCAGGCCCAGCTGAAGGCAACAGAAATTATCAGTATTCAGAAGGGTATCACCATTATATTGGTAAGTTTAAGGCTGAACTAGTAGTTCCTATACAGAAAACTACTAAAACAACCCACAGGGCAATTATATTAATTATAATATGAATAAAAATTTATATTATCAGTATTATATTACTTGGCTCAACATTGAGCAAGTGTTATACATGAGATAATATGAACAGTGTAAATATTGATATAAACAAAAATGTACCACAGATATATTGGGAGTATGAAGAGAGGGAAGGAGGTTTTAAGTGTGCTACATTTGGTGACTTCATAACAGAACATCGATACATAACATATAAATAAAAATGAGAGGTCAACCATGGTGGTTCATGCCTGTAATCCCAACACTTTGGGAGGCCGATGCAGGAGGATCACTTGAGCCCAGGAGTTAGAAACCAGCCTGTTCAACATAGTGAGGCCCTGTCTTTACAAAAGAAAAAGTAAAAATTAGCCAGGCGTAGTGGCGCACACCTGCAGTCCCAGCTACTCAGGAGGTTGAGGTGGGAAGCGAGGCTGCAGTGGACTACGGCTATGCCACTGCCCTCCAGCCTGTGCAACAGAGAGATCCTGTCTCAGAACAAAAAGTGTGTGTGGATATATTTGAATATCCATATATATGTACATATGAAAAGTATGTGTGTATATCTGTATATATGAATATTTTTAGAAATATATATATATATATTTTTTTGAGGCAGAGTCTTGCTCTTTCGCCCAGGCCGGAATGCAGTGGTGTGATCTCGGCCTGCTGCAACCTCCACCTCCTGGGTTCAAGCAATTCCCCCGCCTCAGCCTCCCGAGTAGTTGGAATTACAGGCGCGCGCCACCATGCTCAGCTTTTTGTATTTTAGTAGAGACAGGGTTTCACCATGTTGGCCAGGATGGTCTCGATCTCTTGACCTGGTGATCCACCCACCTTGGCCTCCCAAAGTGCTGGGATTACAGGCATGAGCCACCGCGCCCAACCTAGAAATATTTTTAGAAATGTAGACGTTAACAGAAGAAACAGCTGCAAGAATTAGAAATTGTTCTTCTTGGGGGGCAGGTTTCAGGGTGGAAGTGGTGATATAGTGCTCTACTATTGTCATTACAAGGCTTGTCATTGTGTTAGACTTTTTCAAATTATATATATATCTCACTTTGACAAAAATTATTATTATTATTATTTAGAGACAGGGTCTGGCCTAGGCTGGAGTGCGATGGCATGATCATGGCTTACTGCAGCCTTGACCTCCTAGGCTCAAGGGCTCCTCCTCCCTCACCTCCCAAGTAGCTGGGATCACAGGTGTATGTCACTATAACCAGCTAATTTCTTATTTTTTTGTAGAGATTACGTCTCTCTACATTGCCCAGGCTGGTCTCAAACCCCTGGGCCCAAGAGATTTTCCTGCCTCACCTCCCAAAGTGCTGGGATTACAGGCATGAGCCACTGCACCCAACTGGCAAAATTAAAATTAACATTTAAACAAAAGAAGAAAGGGATATATGTATTGCCTACTTAAAACAACAAACAAATAAACCCTTTTGGAGAAATAGAACAGAATCCAACACTTCTACAACATGTCTTTTACAAAAGCCAAGGTACAATCTGAACTTACTAGACATAAAAATGAAATGTGACTCCCATGCTTAAGAGGCTGACATTGAGATGCCTCAAATGTTGAATTATAACAAAAACTTTAAGGCAGCTGTTAAAATTGTGCCAAACAGAGTACATATATGGGAAAATGCTGCTCGTAATTATTGAAAGAAAGAAAATACAAGCAGAGAAATAAAAACTATAAGAACCAAATGTAAATTATAGAATCGAAAAGTTTAACATCTGAAATTTAAAGATTTACTGGACAGGCTTAGAAGCAGACTGAAGGTGACAGGGGAAAGAAGAAAACTTGATGAGAAATCAATAAAATTACTCAATCTAAGTAACAGAGAGAAAATGGATGAGAGAGGGCGGAAATGAATAGACTCTCAGGGAAACTGAGGGGAAATAGCAAAAGATCTAAAATATGTGTAATTAGAGTCTCAGAAGCAAAGAAGAGAAAATGGGACAGAAAAATTTTTTGAAGAAATAGAAGTTGAAATTTTCCAAATAGGTTGAAAGATAAATTTATAAAGATGCTAAGCAACCCTCTCCCCACCAAAACAAAAAAAAAAAAAAAGAAAGGAAGGAAGGAAGGAAAGAAAGAAAGAAAGTGAAGAAAACCATACCTGCACATGGTATAGTCAAAATGCTGAAAACCAAAGTTAAAGAGAAAATCTTGAAAACCAGAGAAAGCACCTCACTGCATTCAGGGAACATGCTGTTTCTCCTTATAAATAACAGATATCGGAAGACAGTGAAACAATATCTTTAAGTATAGGAAGAAAAAAAAGTTAATCCAGAATTCTACAGCTAGCAAAACATCCTTTAAGAATGTAGGTAGCTGGGTGCGGCGGCTCACGCCTGTAATCCCAGCACTTTGGGAGGCCGAGGCAGTTGGATCACCTGTGGTCTGGAGTTCGAGACCAGCCTGGCCAACATAGTGAAACCTCATCTCTATTAAAAATATAAAAATTAGTGGGGGTGGTGGGCACCTATAATCTCAGCTACTAGGGAGGCTGAGGCAGGAGAATCACTTTAAGCTGGGAGGCAGAGGTTTCAGTGTGCTGAGATAGTGTCACTGCACTCTAGCCTGGGCAACAGAGCAAGACTCCATCTCAAAAAAAAAAAAAAAGATGAACGCAAAATGAAAAGGTGACTGACATCACTAATCATTAGGGGATTTCAAATCAAAACTGCAGTGAGATACCACTTCACACCATTAGGATGGCTACTATAAATAAAACAAAAACTCCAAGGCTGGACACAGTGGCTCATGCCTGTGATCCTAGCATTTTGGGAGACTGTGGCGGGCAGATCCCTTGAGCTCAGAAGTTTGCGACCAGCTTGAACAACATGGCTAAACTCCATCTCATTTTTAAAATTATATAAATAAATAAATAAACTCCAGAAAATAGCAAGTATTGTCAAGAATGTGGAGAAATTGAATCCTTGTGTGCTGTTGGTGGGAATGTGAAACGGTGAAGCAGCTGCAGAAAACAGTATGGTGGTTCCTCAAATATTAAAAATGGGCCCAGGCACAATGGCTCATGCCTGTAATGCCAACACTTTGGGAGGCCGAGGTGGGCCGATCACTTGAGG
>NW_016107316.1:15888135-15904277 GCF_001604975.1 Cebus imitator | reverse complement strand
AAATTAGGCTGGACGCGCTGGCTCACTCCTGTAATCCCAGCACTTTGGGAGGCTGAGGCAGGTGGATCACAATGTCAGGAGTTCAAGACCGGCCTGGCCAAGATGGTGAAACCCCTTCTCTACTAAAAATACAAAAATTAGCTGCCGTGGTGGCACATACCTGTAATCTCAGCTACCCAGGAGGCTGAGGCAGAGAACTGCTTAAACCCAGGAGGTGGAGGTTGCAGTAAGCTGAGATCTCGTCACTGCACTCCAGCCTTGGTGACAGAGTGAGACTCCATCTCAAAAAAAAAGAAAATGAATTTGCATATGATTCATCAATTTCACTTTTGGGTATATTCTCAAAAGAATTAGAGTCTTGAAGGGATATTTGTACACCCACATTCACGGCAGCATTATTCACAATAGCTCTAAGGTGGAAGCAATCCAAGTATTCAGTAACAGGTAAATGGATAAGGAAAATGCTATGTATACATAAAATGGAATATTATTCAGCCTTAAAAAAAGAAGGAAATTCTGACACATGCCACCACACAGGTAAAATCTGAAGACATTATGCCAAGTAAATTAAGCCAGTCACAGACAAATACCGTATGCTTCCACTTGTATGAGGTACGTAGCATAGTCAAATTCTTAGAAAGTAGAATCATGGTTGCCAGGAGCTGGTGGGAGGAGAAATGAGAGTTATTGTTTAATGGATATAGAGTTTTTGCAAGATGAAAAGAGTTCTGGTGATGGATGGTGGTGATGGTTAAACTGCCTTTGCAAAATTACGACAGTTTGAGAAATGCAACATGGCTGACTCCATTTTGCTTTTAGCCTCATAGGCTGGCTGTCTTTGTATATTCCTGGGTGTAGGCCAAGCTAACTTTGGGAGATATTTAGTTTGTAGCTTAAATGATAGTAGCCCTTCTGCCAAACTAAACCTCCCTCATAAAACTAACGAAAGGCCACCAAGTTAGAAGGATAAGAGGGGCCTGAATTCTGCTAAGATGTGTACGTAAATGATTACCAGCTATTACTCCAAGGTCATGAGATATGCAACATCCCCAATTACTCCTGTAAATGTCATCACTATTGCAGAACCTAAGATTGGCCTTTTGAGATATCTTTTCAGGCTTTTGCATTTCTTTTTTCTTTTTCTTTTCTTTGAGACTGAGTCGCACTCCGTCACCCAGGCTGGAGTGTAGTGGTGCAATCTTGGCTCATTGCAACCTCCACCTCCTGGGCTCAAGTGATTCTTTGTGTCTCAGCCTCCTGAGTAGCTGGGATTACAGGCATGCACCACCATGCCCAGCTAAATTTTGTATTTTTAGTAGAGATGGGGTTTTTGCCATGTTGGGTTGGTCTTGAACTCCTGACTGCAAGTGATCCTCCTGCCTTGGACTCCCAAAGTGCGGGAATTACAGGTGTGAGCCACCCCACCTGACCAGGCTTTTGCATTTCTGACTACTGGGTGGCCCCACCCAGACCAGCGATGCCTCTGGTGATCCTCCCCAAGAAGCCGACTCATTGCACCAGGACTGGACTGTTGTCCACATCCTATGATTGCATCCCCAACCAATCAGCATGCCCCTTCCCTAGCCCCCTGCTCACCAAACTGTTCTTGAAAAACCCTAGCCTCTGAGACTTCTGGGAGATTGATTTGACTAATAACTCCGTCTCCCTCATGGCATGGCTAGCCTTGCATCAATTAAATGCTTTCTTTACTGCAATGCCATGGTCTCAATGGATTAATTTTGTCTGTGCAGCAGGCAGGAAGAACCCATTGGGTGATTATAGTGTTTGCCCAATAATCAGAATGTCCTTAATATTAGTAAAAATACAGAAATTAGCTGGGTGTGGTGGTGGGTGCCTGTAATCCCAGCTACTTGGGAGGCTGAGACAGAAGAATCACTTGAACCTTGGAGGGGGAGGTTGTAGCAAGCTGAGATCACGCCCCTGCACTCCAGCCTGGACAGCGGAGTGAGGTGCCATCTCAAAAAACAAAACAAAAACCTACTGAACTGCATACTTTAAAACGTTTAAGATAATAAATTTTATGTTTGTGTATTTTACCAAAATAAAAACACTGGGGAAAAGAATGAAGGGAAATTAAGACATTTTCTTTTCTTTTTTTTTTGAGACGGAGTTTCGCTCTTGTCACCCAGGCTGGAGTGCAATGGCGCGGTCTCGGCTCACCGCAACCTCCGCCTCCTGGGTTCAGGCAATTCTCCTGCCTCAACCTCCTGAGTCGCTGGGATTACAGGCACGCGCCACCACGCCCAGCTAATTTTTTGTATTTTTAGTAGAGACGGGGTTTCACCATGTTGACCAGGATGGTCTCGATCTCTTGACCTCGTGATCCACCCGCCTCGGCCTCCCAAAGTGCTGGGATTACAGGCTTGAGCCACCGCGCCCGGCCAAATTAAGACATTTTCAGATGAACAAAAGCTAAGAGAATTCGTCACCAGCAGGCCTGCATAGGAATAGAAATGGAAGTAGTAATGAACAGAATTTAGAGGGATTTAGAGAGAAATAATTAATAGAGATATAGAAAAAAAAAGATCAGGCTGGACATCGTGGCTCACTCCTGTAATTCCAGCACTTTGGGAGGTGGAGGCAGGCAGATCAGTTGAGGCTGGGGGTTCAAGACTGTGGCCCAGGCTGCAGCCTTGACCTCCTGGGCTTAGATTATCCTTCTGCCTCAGCTAGCCAAGCAGCTGGGACCACAGGCACGTGCCACCATGCCCAACTAATCTTTGTATTTAACTTTTGTATTTTTTATAGAGATAGGGTTTTGCCATGTTGCCCAGGCTGGTCTTGAACTCCTGCAAGCAATCCACCCACCTCAGCCCCCAAAGTGCTGGGGTTGCAGGTGTGAGCCACTCTACTCGGCCCTAAGACACATTCTAAGGCCCAGTTTGAGCTGATCCGAAAAGAGCAGCAAATGTCTTCCATGAACAACAGTGCTAAATCAAACTTCTAGCCAGGTACAGTGAGCTTAAGAGCCCTTGGAACTCAAGGGAACATCAGCAATAGCTCGGCATACTCCCCATGGGCCTGTAGTAGCAGTGGTCACTGGGTGAGGCCCCTCTGTCTGTGGAAAGGGGAGGGAAGAGATAGCAAGACGGCATCTCATTGTTTGAGAGCCAGCTCAGCTGCAGTACAATAGAACACCAGGTAGGCTTCTAAGGATTTTTATTCCAGGTCCTGGCTCTTGGATGATACCTCTGGAGCTGTCCAGGGCCTGGGGGAACTTGCTTTCCTGGAGGGGAGGACACAGGCCTGGATTTGTCACCTGGTGATTGTAGAACTCAAGGGCCTTGAGTGAACATAGGCGGTAGCCAAGTTGTAGTTACAGTGGGTCTTGGGTGAGACGCAGTTCTGTGCTGGCTTCAGGACCGACCCAGCGTAGTCCTAGTGGTGGTGGCCATAGGGGTGCTTGTGTCGCCCCATCCTCAGCTCCAGGTGGCTCAGAGCAGAGAGAGAAAGAGAGACCTCCTGGGCTTAAGTGATCCTCCCACCTCAGCCTCCCAAGTAGCTGGGACTACAGGCACATGCCACCAAATCCAGCTAATTGTGTTTATTTTTTGTAGGGACAAGGTCTTACTATGTTGCCTAGGCTGGTCTCGAGCCCCTGGGCTCAAGAGATCCTTCTGCCTTGGTCTCCCAAACTGCAAGGATTACAGGCATGAAACACTGCACCCAGCCCCAAAATAATTTAATTGTACATTTAAAAATAACCAAAAGAGGCGGGGCATGGTGGCTCATGCCTGTAATCCCAGCACTTTGGGAGGCCAAGTCGGGAAGATGGCTTGAGGTCAGGAGTTTGAGACCAGCCTGGCCAATGCGGCAAAGCCTCATCTTTACTAAAATACAAAGGTTAGTCGGGTGTGGTGCCGCATGCCTGTGATCCCAGCTACTCGAGAGACTGAGGCATGAGAATCACCTGAACCCAGGAGGCAGAGGTTGCAGAGAGCTGAGGAATATGCCACACTGCACTTCGGCCTGGGCGACACAGTGAGACTCCGTCTCAAAAAATAAAATAAAATAAAATAAAATAAAAACTAAAAAACTATAATTGGATCATTTGTAACACAAAGGATAAATGCTTGAGGTGATTAATACTTCATTTACCCCGATGTGATTATTTTGCATTGCATGCCTGTATCATAACATCTCTTGTAGGCCGGGCGCAGTGGCTCATGCCTATAACCCCAGCACTTTGGGAGGCTGAGGTGGGCAGATCACTTGAGGCCAGCCTAGCCAACATGGCAAAACCCTGTCTCTACTAAAAATACAAAAATTAGCCGGGTGTTGTGGTGCCGCCTGTAGTCCCAGCTACTTGGGAGGCAGAGGTTGCAGTCAGCCAAGATCAGGCCACTGTACTCCAGCCTGGGCAACAGAGAGAGGCTCTGTCTTAAAAAAAAAGAAAAAGAAAATCTCATGTAACCCATAAATATATACACCTACTTTGTACCCTTCTCAAGTAGGGTATAGCAGTGGTTCTTAAACTTTAATGTGCATAAGAATTGCCTCACCTCCAGGAATTCCAATTTAGAAGGTTGTGGAGTGGGGCCCAGATTTCTTCATTTTAAACAAACTCTTCAGGGTATTTTTATGCAGGTGGTCCACTTGGAAAAATACTTGGGTTGTACTGGATAGAATGTCCTGACCTAGTTCTCTGGCTCCCTGGGTATTACATCAAAGGAACACTTGTAAAGGGGCAGAGCTACCGATTTCATGAGTCCCAAGTGGAGAACAAACAAAGACTGAAAAATCAACTGTATGAAGGTGCAGACAAGACATTTCTGGTACCCTGCAAAGCTCCCTGGAGAGAGAATGCAAAACCCTTGCTTTCCTAACTTTAATGGTAAAACAACAGCAACAACCATCCCCCCACCCACCACCCTCCCGGCCTTCCCCACCCCATCCACTCACTTTGCCAGGAAGTGCTGATGCACCCTCTAACCTCTAGAGGGAGCACAAGGATTTCCTCACACAAATGCCTTTGCAGTGCGGGAGAAGGGTGGGAATATACACGATACCTGTCAAGGAGACAGACTTTGGGACTTAATCATTGCTGAGTGAAGTTTAGCAAGAATAGAAGGAGCTAAGAGATTGGAAGCATTTGCTCACGCATGGAATGTCATTTCTTGGATTGTGGCCAGACACGGTGGCTCACGCTTGAAATGCCAGCACCTTGGGAGGCTGAGGCCAGCAGATCGCTTGAGGTCAGGAGTTCGAGACCAGCTTGGCTGAAATGGCAAAACCCCGTCTCTACTAAAAATACAAAAATTAGCAGGGCATGGCAACACCTGCCTGTAATCCCAGCTACTCGGGAGGCTGAGGCAGGAGGATGACTTGAACCCAGGAGGTGGAGGTTGCAGTGAGCCCAGATCGCACCACTGCACTCCAGCCTGAGCAACAAAAAGAGACTCTGTCTCTAAATACATAAATAAGATTAAATAAATATTTGGATTTTAAAAAGTGGTTCTCCGGCCCAACGCAGTGGTTGACACCTGCAATCCCAGCACGTTGGGAGGCAGAGGCAGTCAGATCACGTGAGGTCAGGAGTTCAAGACCAGTCTGGCCTACATGGTGAAACCCGTCTCTACAAAAGTACAAAAATTCACTGGATGTGGTGGCGTGTGCCTGTAATCCCAGCTACTCAGGAGGCTGAGGTGGAAGAATCGCTTGAACCCTGAAGGTGGAGGTTGCAGTTAGCCGAGATCGTGCTATTGCACTCCAGCCTGGTGACAGAGCAAGACTGCCAAAAAAAAAAAAAAAAAAAAAAAAAAAAAAAAGTGGTTCTGTGAGGTAGCCTGGGATGGATTTGTCAGGGCTGTTAAAGAAAAAATTATTCTGACATGTGGTGTTTTTTTTGTTTTGTTTTTTATTTGAGACATAGTCTCGCTCTGTCACCAGTGCCAGGCTGGAGTGCAGTGATGCCATATCTCAACTCATCACAACCTCTGCTTCCTGGGTTCAAGTGATTCTCCTGCCTCAGCCTCCCAAGTTGCTGGGACTACAGGTGCCCGCCACCATGCCCAGCTAATTTTTGTATTTTTAGTAGAGGCGGAGTTTCACCATGTTGGCCAGGATGGTCTCAATCTCTTGAACTCGTGATCCGCCTCCTATGGCCTCCCAAAGTGCTGAGATTACAGGCATGAGCCACCGCGCCAGGCCTCAGACATGTGTTAAAGGACAATAAGACTGACTTTATTCTGGGGAACTGCTACACTGGAATCTTGCAGTCGTGGAGAGAGATTGGGTTCAACCCCTAATCCAACAAGCGCAAGTGGGAATTTTTAGCCAAGGAGCAGAGTGAGGGGATCCGTGGATGAAAAATTACTGAGAGGAGATAGGAGGACTCTTGCTAAACCGACTTAATAGGATTCTTGCTAAAGGCAAGCCAAAGACTTAGACACTGTGGGTGGAGGATGAAGAATCCAGCTATCAGGGGTGTGAGGGTCTCTCTACACTGACTGAGCAGGATTCTCACTGAAACTGGGCTATGCAGGCCCAGCAAGAGGAGGCGCAAGGCCGAGGCAGAGCCTAGTGCAGAGGAGCATCAGGGGAGTCCGGCTAAAGTTTAGCCAAGGAGAAACTCTTGGTCAGGGTTTGTGGATAAAGGGCTCTTTTTCTCTTGGTTTCCCTTTCCATTCTTCTTGTTACCCTTCCTAGGGTAAAATCAAAGTGTGACCCTGAGGGCAAAGTACCTGGGAGGCCTACTTTTTACCCAGGCCTTGATCTTGAAGTCCTGCCTGGCTTAGCAGAAGATCAGAGAGGCAATGGGGCCATTTCCAGCCTGCAAAACAGTGACTAATGTTCTTATTCTCCCTTTATGTATATTTTCTCAAAGATCTAGTGGGTCAACCACCTAGGTGGCTGTTGGAGTATTTGGGGATCCAGGATCCAAAGTTCCTCTTTCACACATACCACTAACTTTGATGATACAGCATTTGACTGAAATAGTAAACACAGACACACACATACAAGTGCACACACACAAGTGCACACACACACGCATTATGATTTAGAAAGTATCTAAATATTAAAGAGCCTTTGCTTTTCTAGATGTAGAAAATAGACTAAATATTAGGCCTACATTTTTTTTTTTTTTAGTCAGAGTCTTGCTCTGTTGCCCAGGCTGGAGTGCAGTGGCACGATCTTGGCTCACTGCAACCTCCACCTCTGGGGTTCAAGCAATTCTCCTGCCTCAGCCTCCCAAGTAGCTGGGATTCCAGGCATGCGCCACCATGCCCTGATAATTTTTGTGTTTTTAGTAGAGATGAGGTTTCACCATGTTGGCCGGGGTAGTCTCGAACCCCTGTCCTCAGGTGACCCACCTGCCTTGGCCTCCCAAAGTGCTGGGATTAAAGGCGTGAGCCACCACGCCCAGCTAATAATATGCCTAAATTTAATCTAAGACTCCCTAGAATGTGTCACAAAGAGGCAAAAATTGAATAATCTACAGAGCAATCCAAGCATTAAGACTTTTCCTACCCTGTCCTTTTCCTACCCAGGGTACAAGTAGAGAAGGCCTGGGATGTGCCAGGCACTACGCCTGGTAACTCCTCACTTGAAATAAACTTACAAAAGAGATTGTATGCCCCCTTTAAAGATGAGAAAAAGTCTTAGAAAGGCTAAATTGTCCAATGTAAAACTGCTGGAGAGGCAGAATCAGGAGTTTAACTAGGATCTGGCTATAGAATCTTATTAAAATTATTTCTAAAGCCGGGTGCGGTGGCTCACACCTGTAATCCCAACACTTTGGGAGGCCAAGGGAAGCAGAACATGAGGTCAAGAGATCGAGACTATCCAGGCCAACATAGTGAAACCCCATCTCTACTAAAATACAAAAATTAGCTGGGCATGGTGGTGTGTGCCTGTAGTCCCAGCTACTTGGGAGGCTGAGGCAGGAGAATTGTTTGAAGCCAGGAGGCAGAGGTTGCAATGAGCTGGGATCAGGCCACTGCACTCCAGCCTGGTGCTTGGCGACAGAGCAAGACTGTGTCTCAAAAAAAAAAAAAAAAAAAGAAGAAGAAGACATGGTTGATTCCTCTCCCTCCCAATTCCAAAAAAATGAAAAGACTAAAGATGAAAAGTATGAAAAACTTTTCATCAACACTGAAGATAGCGAAGAGAAGTATACAAAGATCAGACACGTTGAGGAATTTTGCCACACTTAGGGCAGATGGTATCCAATTAAAGAATACACAGATGGGCCAGGCCTGGTGGCTCATGCCTGTAATCCCCGCACTTTGGGAGGCTGAGGCAAGTGAATCACCTGAGGACAGGAGTTTAAGATCAGCCTGACCAACATGCTGTAACTCTGACTGTACTGAAAAAAAAAAAAAAAATAGCCATGCATGGTGGCCAGGGCTTGAGGCTGAGGCAGAAGAATCACTTGAACCGGGAGGTGGAGGTTACAGTGAGCTGAGATTGCACCCTTTTGCAGCCTGGGCAACAAGAGCAAAACTCTGTCTTGAAAAAAAAAAAGAATACACTGATAGAATTGCCAGATTTAGCAAATAAAAATATAGAACATCCAGTTACACTTGAATTCAGATCATTTTTATACTAAAAATTATTTATTCTGTTGTCCCATGCAATATTTGTTGTTGATCTAAAACCGAAATTAAACTGGGGACTTTACTCCAGAGCCATTCATGGCTTTCCTGAAGGAACTGCAAGACTGGGAAGGAAGGAGAGAAGGAAGAAAGAAGGAAGGAAAAAAGAAGGGAGGGAGATGCAGAAGCTCAGGTTTGGGGGGATGAGGCTGGACTTGGAGGAGGAAAGGGAGGCTGACTACAAAGCTGAATCTGGAGTTCCAATTAGTTTCTGAGGATCCTATGGGTTGTAGTGGCCCTAAGCTCCAGGGATGTCAAGTGATACTGTTTTTGTTGTTGTTTTTGAGACAGAGTCTTGCTCTGTCGCCCAGGCTGGAGTGCAGTGACATGATCTCGGCTCACTGCAACCTCCGCTTCCCAGGTTCAAGAGATTCTCTGCCTCAGCCTCTTGAGTATTTGGGACTACAGGTGTACATCACCATGCCTGGCTAATTTTTTTTTTTTTTTGTACTTTTAGTAGAGATGGGGTTTTGCCAAGTTGGACAGGCTGGTCTTGAACTCCTGATCTCAAGTGATCTGCCCACTTGAGAGCCACTGCATCCAGCCAATGTCAGGTGATATTAAGTTGCAGACAGTCTAGAGTGGAAACATGGGCCCTCTTGAACACAATCTGGCCATATATCAAAATATATAAAACATGCATATACTTTGACCTAGCAAGATCTTGTATAGGAATTTATTCTACAGAACTAATAAATGTGTTATTTAAAGTGTTGTGTATAATAACAAAAAAAAATGGATACAACTTAATGATTAACAAGAAAAGAATGTTTACGTTATCGTACAGCCATATTGAGAAATACTATGCAGTCATTAAAAATTATTTTGGCCAGGTGCAGTGGCTCATGCCTGTAATCCCAGAACTTTGGGAGGCTGACGGGGGTGAATCATGAGGTCAAGAGATCGAGACCATCCTGGCCAACATAGTGAAACCCCGTCTCTATTAAAAATACAAAAATTGGCTGGGCGCGGTGGCTCACGCCTGTAATCCCAGCACTTTCGGAGGCCGAGGCGGGTGGATCACGAGGTCAAGAGATCGAGACCATCCTGGTCAACATGGTGAAACCCCGTCTCTACTAAAAATACAAAAAATTAGCTGGGCATGGTGGCGCGTGCCTGTAATCCCAGCTACTCAGGAGGCTGAGGCAGGAGAATTGCCTGAACCCGGGAGGCGGAGGTTGCGGTGAGCCGAGATCGCGCCATTGCACTCCAGCCTGGGTAACAAGAGCGAAACTCCGACTCAAAAAAAAAAAAAATACAAAAATTAGCTGGGCATGGTGGTGCCCGCCTATAGTCCCAGCTAGGAAGGAAGAGGCAGGAAAACCACTTGAAGCCAGGAGGTGGCGGTTGTAGTGAGCCAAGATCACGCCACTGCACTCCAGCCTGGCAACAGAGTGAGATTCTGTCTAAAAAAAAAAAAATATATTTTCACTTTGGGAGGCCAAGGCGGGCAGATCACTTGAGCTCAGGAGTTCAAGATCAACCTGGCCAACATGGTGAAACCCTATCTCTACTAAAAGTATAAAAAATGATACTGGCATGGTGGCAGACTCCTGTAATCCCAGTTTCTCAGGAGGCTAAGGCACAAGAATTACTTGAACCCGAGAGGCAAAGGTTGCAGTGAGCCAAGGTCAAGCCACTACACTCAAACTTGGGTGATGGAGTGAGACTCTGTCTCAAAAAAAAAATTATATATTATTTTTATTGACATAGAAAAATTTTCTTTGTATATGTAAGTAAAACAGGGCAAGCTACAAAACTGCATTATGGTAAAATTCTGTTTGAGTAAGAATATATGCATATTTAAATATATATGCATTTGTACACATACAAAAATATCTGAAAGTGTATATACCAAAATGTTAACAATGGTTTTCTCTAATAAAATTATATATGACTATGTTTTCTTTTTACTTATAATCATTTTATAATTTTTCTTTAAAATATGTATTACATGAGTAAATTATTTTTTTGAGACAGAGTCTCACTCCATCAGCCAGGCTGGAGATCTTGGCTGACTGCAATCTCTGCCTCCTGGGTTCAAGTGATTCTCCTGACTCAGCCTCCCGAGTAGCTGGAACCTACGGGCACACGCCACCATGCCCGGCTAATTTTTGTATTTGTGTGTGTGTGTGTGTGTGTGTGTTAAGATAGGGTTTCGCCATCTTGGTCAGGCTGGTCTTGAACTTCTGACCTTGTGAGCCATCCGCCTCTGCTTCCCAAAGTGCTGGGATTACAGGCGTGAGCCACTGCGCCCGGCCAATTTTTGTGTTTTTAGTAGAGATAGAGTTTCCCCATGTTGGCCAGGCTGGGCTCGAACTCCTGGGCTCAAGTGATCCACCCTCCTCAGCCTCTCAAAGTGCTGGAATTACAGACGTGAGCCACTGCACCCGGCTTCCCTGAGTAAATTTTTTTAGGTTAAAAAAAATCTCTGGTGATCCTATGCTTTTGATTAGTTATAAAATAAGATTGCAATTATAAAATGGGCTTTACTTTTAAGGATGTCTAGTTCAGATAAATGAACACTGAGCTTCTACTGGGGACAGGCCATGTGCTGCAAGCTGGGGAGAGATCAGCTGCACACACCGTGCCCTCCAGGAGTCTAAAGGCCACATTGCTTGCTGATGTTCCTTGGCTCTCTGCCTTGCTGGCTTCAAAACCCCATTTTGTCAGCCCACTTGAGATAATCTCTCATGTTAACCAAACTCATAGAGCCTGGGGAACAAACAGGGACAATGTGTTAATTGGTACTGAGAATTATCACAATCACACAGGCCAGAGTAGTCCTCTTAGCACGACCAGCATACGTTTTCCCTATGAGGTGACCTACACAGAGAACCAACTTATAATTAGGATGTTGCTTGCTCATCCTGGAATCATACCAGTGGCAGGTAGTCACTTAAAAGTTTAATGGAACCCCGCTAAAATAAACAGGTAGTATCCCCTCAATAAACATAGTCTTGCCAATGGAACCATAAATACCACAGTTTGAGATTTTCTCTTCCTGGGAAAGTGGTTGGATGGCATAAGGATATAGAAAAAAATCAGGTTGGGTGCAGTGGCTCATGGCTGTAATCTCAGCACTTTGGCAGGCCAATCACCTGAGGTCAAGAGTTCAAGACCAGCCTGGTCAACTTGGCAAAACCAGTCTCTACTAAAAAATACAAAAATTAGCTGGGTGCAATGGTAGGTGCCTATAATCCCAGCTACTTCAGAGGCTGAGGCTGAGAATCAGTTGAACCCGGGAGGCAGGGGCTGTAGTGGGCCGAGATCGTGCCACTGCACTTCAGCCTGGGTGACGCAGCAATACCTTGTCTCAAAAAAAAAGGAAAAAAAAGGATATAGAAAAAAATCAAATTTGGTTTTTCCTACTTTAATAACACAGAATACTTCTGTGACCCCAGATGTATGAGGAGTTTTCCCATGCATACCAAGCAATTAATTCTGCACCTGGTTCTCCTGCAGATACCAGCTGTGTTTTTTCTAATTCAATTCAATTCTGACACTGTCTATCTGGAGACAGAATCAGATCCCACAGGCTAAGGGCTCAGTCTTGTAAGACTTCCTCTCACTCAGATGCCAGTCACAGGTTCAGACCTCTGGAACATCTGAACAACTGGCCATAATGGAGTTCTCATAACCTCTTCTCAGATTCAAATAATTTGCTAGAGCAGCTCACAGAACTCAGGGAAACCCTTTACTTATGTTTACCCATTTGTTATAAAGGATATTACAAAGGATACAGATGGCAGCCAGATAGAAGAGATGCAAAGGGCATAGGGGGCACAGAGCTTCCATGCTCTCTCTGGACATGCGGCTCTCCAGGAACCTCTACCTGTTCAGCCATCTGGAAGCTCCCCAAACTCAGTCTCTTTGGGTTTTTATGGAGGCTTCATTACATAGGCGTAATTGATTCAATCATTGGCCATTGGTGATCAGCTCAATCTTTAGCCCCTGCTCATGTTCTCTGACAATAGGGGATGGGACCAGAAGTCCCATTCCTCTAATCATGGCTTGGTCTTTTAGGTGACCAGGGCCCAACCTGAAGCTACCTACCTAATGACTGTCAGTCACCCGTCATCTCATTAGCATACAACAGACACTCTTATCACTCCAGAGATTCCAAGGGTTTTAGGAGCTTCATGTCAGAAAACCGGGACAAAGACCAAAATCTATATTTCACCATAACACAAATGTACACTGCCAAAATTTATTATTTTTTGATTTTGTAAAGACAAGATCTCACTCTGCAGCCCAGGCTGGAGTGCAGCAGTATACAGCTCTCTGTAAACTTGAACTCAAACTCCTGGACTCAAGCAATCCTCCCACCTCAGCCTCCCAAGTAGCTGGGACTACAGGTGCATGCCACCATGCCCACATATTTATTTATTTATTTTCATAGACCTGGTGTCTCACTGTGTTGCTACGGCTGGTCTAGAACTCCTGGATTCAAGGGATCCTTCCACTTCAGTCTCCCAAAATGCTGGGAGGATCTTAGTGAACCTACTTTTATAACAACTGCCCAGGCTAACAAACTTGTTTCCTTCAGAGTGCACTTTTAATACATAAAGTCACAGTTTGCTCTGATCTGGAGCTGGAGACCTTCTGTTTCTTTTTTTTCTTTTGTGATGGAATCTCACTCTGTCGCTCAAGCTGGGAGTGCAATGGCGTGATCTCAGCTCACTGCAACCTCTGCCTGCTGGGTTCAAGCGATTCTCCTGCCTCAGCTTCCCGAGTAGTTGGGATTAGAGGCGCCCACTACCATGCCCGGCTAATTTTTGTATTTTTAGTAGAGATGGAGTTTCACTATGTTGGCCAGGCTGGTTTCAAATTCCTGACCTCAGGTGATCCGCCTACCTTGGCCTCCCAAAATGCTGGGATTACAGGTGTGAGCCACCGCACCTGGCCCATTCTGTTTCTTTAAAGTAATTTTTGTCTATTTTTCTCTGCAATTTTTTTATTCAGGTAGTTTAACACTGAACATGATCTTATTTTCTTAATTTCCCATTCGAAAAGGGATTTTTTTTTTTTTTTTTTTNTTTTTTTTTTTTTTTTTTTTTTTTTTGAGACAGGGTCTCACTCTGTCACCTGGTCTTGAGTACAGTGGTGACATCTCAGCTCTCTGCAACCTCTGCCTCTCAGGCTGAAGCGATCCTCCTCTCTCAGCCTTCCGAGTATCTGGGACTACAGGAATGTGCCATCGTGCCAGGCTAATTTTTGTATTGCTTGCAGAGACGGGGTTTTGCCATGTTGCCCGAGCTAATCTTGAACTCCTGAGCTCAAGCAATCTGTTCACCTTGGCTTCCCAAAGTGCTGGGATACAAGGTGTGAGCCACCATACCCAGTGCAACAAACTTATATATTAAATGCAGTTTTTAAAAATTAGGAAAAAAATTCCAGATCAGGAAGAGGAGGTGGGATAATAAAATTTGGTGGCAGTAGCCGGGCGCGGTGGCTCATGCCTATAATCCCAGCACTTTGGGAGGCTGAGGCGGGTGGATCAAGAGATCAAGAACATCCTGGTCAACATGGTGAAACCCCGTCTGTACTAAAAATACAAAAATTAGCTGGGCATGGTAGCACACGCTTCTATTCCCAGCTACTCGGGAGGCTGAGACAGGAGAATTGCTTGAACCCAGGAGGCGGAGGTTGTGGTGAGCCGAGATCGCACCATTGCACTCCAGCCTGGGTAACAAGAGCGAAAAACCTTCCCCCAAAAAAAATATTTAGTGGCAGTTTGGTGAAGAAGTTGGGAACAACCACATAAGGTCTTCTACGACTGCTTACTTGCTCCACAGTCAGGATCAAACTTGGGCAAAATTCTCATGCACAATATAAAACTAAGCCCCTTTCACACAAATTGGAAGATACCTGCACAGCTCTCTCCTTTGAGGTGGTCACAACGTGGTTGACCCTTGGGGGTAGCTTCCCCAGTTGCCACTTTACATGCCTAGAATTTTCATGATAGGAACCTAAGTCTGCACAGTCTACTCAACATTCTGGGTTCTGAAGAACACCCAAAAAGGGGTGTTGCAGAAGTTACACCCAAAAAGGAAAGTAAGCAAATTGTCCTGGGCCTGGCCAACCAAGGGCAGGCCTTGAACATACCTGTCTGCACATGTGCATACACATACACACAATTATTTAGAAACAGTTTCACATTTTTCCAAAAAATGTGTTGAAATAGTTATCAAGCAATTTTTTAATTTTCGTTTTTGGGGTTTGAGACAAAGTTTTGCTCTGTGGCCCCAGCTGGAGTGCAGTGGCATGATCATGACCCACTGCAACCTTGAATTTCTGGGCTCACGCCAAACTCCTGCCTCAGCCTCCCAAGTAGCTGAGACTACAGGCACACACCACCACACCTGGGTAAGTTATTTCATGTTTTGCTTTTTATTTAATTTCATACATGGGTGCTTTAGTGTTTAGGGGTTCTAAACCCTTAATCCAATCTTAGTGAAACTAATTCCGGTATTTTTACAACTTGTTTTTTTGTTTTTGAAACAGGGTTTTGCTCTGTCGTTCAGGCTGGAGTACAGTAGTGTGATCACTGCTCACTGCAACCTCCGTCTCCTGGGCTCAAACCATCCTCCTACCTCAGCCTCCCAGGTAGCTGGGACTACAGGTACATGCCACCATGTCCAGCTAATATTTTTGGTTTTTGTAGTAATAGGGTTTTACCATGTTGTCCAGGCTGGTCTTGAACTCCTGGGCTCAAGTGATCCACCTGCCTCGGCCTCCCAAAGTGCCGGGGATTGTAGGTGTGAACCCCTGTGCATGACCAGCCTTTTATAGTTTTTCTTTTTTCTTTTCTTTCTTTTTTTTCGTTTGAGACAGAGTCTTGTTCTGTCACCCAAGCTGTAGTGCAATGGCTCGATCTCCACTCATTGCAACCTCCACCTCCTGGATTCAAGTGATTCTCCAGCCTCAGCCTCTCATGTAGCTGGGACTTGAGGCATGTGCCACCACGCCCAGCTAATTTTTGTATTTTTAGTAGAGACTGTGTTTCACTGTGTTAGCCAAAATGCTCTCAAACTCCTGACCTCATGCTCTGCCCGCCTCGGCCTCCCTAAGTGCTGGGACGTTACAGATGTGAGCCACTGTGCCCGGCCCAGCTTTTCAATTTGAATCACATGATGTTCATGTTCATCAGGCATTTTATATTTGTGTATTCTAAATTTCAATATATCTCAGCCATGGGATACATTCCTGACTCATTCTAAGAAGCTATGAGAAGCTTTCATCAGACACCAAAATAGCTCTTAGAGTTAATTATACTTAGAGTCGGGGTTTTGTGCCAAACACTCAATACCCAACCATTAATTATTATTTTCTAAATATTGAGAGTGTAGTATAAGCTGATAAGTACATGTAAAAACCTGGTCCCTGCCCCAAGGCTTACTATATAAATGACAAAACCGAATCCATTTAGACTACACACTACATCAAATTAAAAGCAAGGCTAACTTGAAAGGCACAAAGTTCAAGGTCCTTTCTTTTTCTTTTTTCTTTTTTTTTTTTTTT
>NW_016107316.1:15845587-15888123 GCF_001604975.1 Cebus imitator | reverse complement strand
TTTTTTGAGATGGAGGCTCGCTCTGTCCCCAGGCTAGAGTACAGTGTCTTGATCTCTGCTCACTGCAACCTCAGCCTCTCGGGTTCAAGAAATTTGCCTGCCTTAGCCTTCCGTAGCTGGGATTATAGGCAGGTGCCACCACACTCAGCTAATTTTTGTATTTTTTTTAGTAGAGACGGGGTTTCATCATGTTGGCCAGGCTGGTCTTGAACTTCTGACCTCATGATCCACCCATCTCGGCCTCCCAGAGTTCTGGGATTACAGGTGTGAGCCACCGCGCCCGGCCAATTTTTGTATTTTTCATAGAGACAGGGTTTTGCCATTTGATTAGGCTGATCTTGAACTCCTGAGCTCAAGCAATCCATCTGCCTCTGCCCCACAAAGTGCTGGGATTGCAGGCATGAGCCACCACACTGATGAAATTAAAAGCAAGGGCAAAGATACTACTCTGTATCATATAGAATAGTTTTGCTGCCTTAAAAGTTATCTGCCAGGCTGGCCGGCTGGAGTGGCTCACGCCTGTAATCCTAGCACTTTGGGAGGCAGAGGCGGGTGGATCACCTAAGGTCAGGAGTTCAAGACCAGCCTGTCCAATATGGTGAAACCCCCTCTCTACTAAAAATGCAAAAATTAGCTGGGCATGGTGGCACGCCCCTGTAATCCCAGCTACTTGGGAGGCTGAGGCAGAAGGACTGGTTGAACCGGGGAGGCAGAGGTTACAGTGAGCAGAGATGGCACCACTGCACTCTAGCCTGGGTAACAGAGTGAGACTCCATGTCAAAAAATAAAAAATAAAAAGTGGTCTGTCAGGCTTGATGGCTCATGCCTGTAATCGTAGCACTTTGGGAGGCTGGCAGTAGGTTTCCTAGAGCGTAGGAGTTTTAGACCAACCTGGGCAACATAGGCAGACTGCCGTCTCTACAAAAAATTAAATTAAAAAAAATTAGCCAGGCATGGTGTCACTCACCTGCAGTCCCAGCTACTTGGGAGGCTGAGGTGAGGGAGGATCACTTGAATGTGGGAGGCTGAGGCTGCAGTGAGCACAATCTCATCACTGTACTTGACGCTGGGTGACAGAATGAGATGCTGTCTCAAAAAAAAAAAAAAATTATCTGTGCTCCACTATACATCCCACCCTCTCTCTATTGAGAAAACGAAGCACAAGTGCAGAGATGAGAGACAGAGGGTCCCTGGACAGTGTTTAGTCCCTAATTCCATTTTTCCTGGCCCCACTCCTGTCCTTGGTGACACTGGCACACTCTTCTTACCTTGTATATAATTAATCCTTTTTTTGCTTAAGCCCTTTGAGTTGATCCTTGTTATTTACATCTTAACTGATACAAATGCCTGGTTACTTACATACAAAATTAAGAGTTTTATGTTTCCCTATACAAAGACATAAAAAAAAGCACCTACTCGGATTATTGAAATGGGAAGTGAGGCTTATTCCTTTTTGAAACACATGAGAAAAATCTCACCACAGTGAGCCTTTGGCTTAAGGAAGCTTTGTTCAGTAGATTTCACTGAAAGAGCTGTTCTTTGCAAGGCTTTGATCACTATCTTTGCCCAGAATAACTTTATTTTGAATGTATCAAAAGCCTTAGAAAACATTGAACTGAAAATCATGAAAATAGAGATTTTTATTATATTTGAAGAGTCTATTGCCTAGAACTATTCTATTACACAACGAAAATAAACTGGGCCTCTCCCAGGACACCACCACCAGCTTTTGTTTAAACAGGTCATATGAAGTAGTACTAGATAACTTTTACAGAGAAATGCTATTGGTGCTTATATCTTAGAAAAAAAAGAAACTAGACAACTTGGAAAAGAACCTCCTGACTATTCTCATCTGGTAGGAGAATCTTAAAAATCTCTTCAAGGACTCCAGAGAATTAACCTTGCTGAAATGTAGATGGCATTATCTTATAAGATTTATTTTTTTCCAGCATCCAATGACATTTAGTGAACATTTAATGGAGCCAGGCACCATGTTGCTGTCTTGTTTACTGCTATATCCTCTTTGCTCAGCATGGTCTTTGGCATATGAAAGGCACACGATAAATATTTTTGACGAATAAATGAATAACAAAAGATAAATAAGACTCAACCCATGTTTTCCGGTAAGCAGAGAACAAAACAATTTGTGCGATCAGACAGTAAGTAAATGATTTAAAAACAACCATCTTTTGAATATCTTACATAAAAAATGTATATGAATTGATAAAATAAGAAAACCATAAAACATAGATGAACAGTGTCTTGATCTGTTCAGGCTCATATAACAGAATGCCATAAACTGCATAGCTTATAAACAACAGAAATTTATTTCTCACAGTTCTGGAGCCTGGGAAGTCCAAGATCATGGCACAAGCAAATTCAGTGTCTGCTGCTGGCCTACTTTCTGTTTCATAGATGGTGCCTTCTAGCTGTGTCTTCACATGGTGGATGGGGCAGGTAGTGTCTTTTAAAGGCCACCCATCCTATTTGTGATTAGGTGACCTAATTACCTCTCAAAGCCCTCACCTCCTAATACTATCACCTAGAGAATTAGGATTTCAACATATGAATTTTGGGGGAACACAATATTGTCATCATATGAGATAGAGAATGTGAATAGTTCACAGAAGAAAATAATTTTATCAGTAAAATTATTAGTCAGATGCGGTGGCTCATGTCTGACATTCCAGCACTTTGGGGGTCTGAGGCAGCCTGATCACATAAGCCCCAGGAGTTGGAGACCAGACATGGCAAAGCCCTATCTCTACAAAAAACACACACACAAAAATTAGCCAAGCATGGTGGTACGCACCTTTTGTCCCAGCTACTTGGGAGGCAGAGGTGGTAGGATCACCTGAGCCTGGGGAGGTCGAGGCTGCAGTGAGCTGTGATTGCACCACTGCACTCTAGCCTGGGTGACAATGAGACCTTGTTCCCTCCAAAAAAGTAATTTTATGGCCAGGTACAGTATCGCATGCCTGCAATCCAGCACTTTGGGAGGCCAAGGCGGGTGGATCACGAGGTCAGGAATTTAAGACCAGCCTGGTTCGCATGGTGAAACCTCGTCTCCACTAAAAATATAAAAAAATTAGCCAGGCATGGTGGCGTGTGCCTGTAATCCAGCTACTCGGAAGGCTGAGGCAGGAGAATTGCTTGAATCCGGGAGGCGGAGGTTACAGTGAGCCGAGATGGTGCCACTGCACTCCAGTCTGGGGCAACAGAGCAAGACTCTGTCTCAAAAAAAAAGTAATTTTATCACTTATTAATTAATAAAAGAAATAAAAATGTTCACCATCAGTAATGATCAAAGAAAAATAAATTAAATCAAAAAGTCATTTTGTCTAGTAATTTAAATTTTACATGGAGATGAAATGTAGTTTTGAGGCCTGTGTAGTGGAACTTGGAAGCTCCTACACTGCTATGGCAGATTAAATTAATACATATTTATAGAAACTATCAATAATCATTTTCATATACTAAGTTTCGGAGAATTAATCCTAAGGACAGACACCAAAAAAAGGAAAAACAATCCATATGAAAATGTTTATTGTGAAATGTTTATTATTTATGTATGTTTGAGGTGTAGAAATGAAATGTTTGTTATTTATAACAAAAAGTTAGAGTCAGCCAATATTAGGAGACTCATTAAGTGAATTATGGTACTCTATTCAATGGATAGTATGCAGGTTTATAAGAATATGGAAATACAGGCAGGGCACAGTGGCTAAAGCCTGTAATCCCAGCACTTTGGTAGGCCGAGATGGGAGGATCGCTTGAGCTCAGGAGTTTCAGACCACACTGGGCAACACAGCCAGACTCATCTCTACAAAAAATACAAAAATTAGCTGGGCATGGTGGCACATGCCTGTAGTCCCAGTTACTTGGGGGGGGTGAGATGGGAGGACAGCTTGAGCCTGGGAGGTCAAGGATGTAGTGAATCATGATTGTGCCACTGCACTCTAGCCTGAGTAGAAAGCAAGATCCTGTCTCAAAAAAAAGAAAGAAAGAAAGAAAGAAAATAAATTCTCAAAAATCAAAAAACAAAGAATTCGGAAAAATTTATGACATCATGTTAAATGAAAAAAAGCTGGAAACAAAATTACATTACACTAAGTTTACGGTAAAATAATGTATATCTGTATACACAAGTCCCAGAAGGAAAATAAAAGAAGTTTGGTTCTAATGGTGTGTGCGTTATTTAGAATCTAGATATAATTTTAAACTTCTTTAGAATTATTGATGTAATGTTATCTGGGTAATAAAAGGAAAAATAAAAACAATCTCAACAACTTTTAAAAATACCAAAACATTTGCTTATTAAGTACATACATCAGGATGAAAAAAAATAAATAAAATGGATGTATGACATCGACACAAAAGTTTTTTTTTTTTTTTTTTTTTTTTTTTGAGACGGAGTCTTGCTCTGTCACCAGGCTGGAGTGCAGTGGCGCAATCTCGGCTCACTGCAACCTCCGCCTCCTGGGTTCAAGCGATTCTTCCGCCTCAGCCTCCCGAGTAGCTGGGATTACAGGCACGCACCACCATGCCCAGCTAATGTTTTTGTATTTTTAGTAGAGACGGGGTTTCACCGTGTTGGCCAGGATGGTCTTGATCTCTTGACCTCGTCATCCGTCCGCCTCAGCCTCCCAAAGTGCTGGGATTACAGGCATGAGCCACCGCGCCTGGCTGACACAAAAGTATTAATTAAATGCTTTTTCATTAAAATGAGATAATAAACAACCTCATTTATGTCTGAGGTTGCAAATTTTTGAATTTGAAAAATCAGACCTTGGCAATGACTTGCGCAATAGACTATAAGTAACTCACATGCTTAGCGTTCCAATATTGGAACACTAGGCATAAACGGGTTTTCATAGACAATTTCTTTTTTCCTTTTAAAAATTAATTATTATGGGTACACAATAGTTGCATATATTTATGGGATACCCTTCCCCACTACCCTCCCCAGCTTCTAGTAACCATCATTCTACTCTCTATCTACAAGAATTCAATTGCTGAATTTTTAGCTCTCATATATGAATGAGAACATGTGAGATTAGATAATCTCTTAAATATGATTTAGTCTGAAATTTAAAAACATTTCTCCTCCTACAAATGAGTAAATTTTAGGAAGACTATTTCAAAGTATAGTGAAAATTCTGTCATTTCAAAAAGGACTTTATGCAATATTGCACAAAAGAAGCCAGATATAAATAGGTATACGGTTGGTTCTCCATATCCATGGGTTCTGCATGTATGGATTCGACCAACTGTGGATTGAAAAAAATGTGGATTGAGGAAAAAAAGTGTCTGTATTGAACATGTAGAACATATACAGACTTTTCCCCCTCATCATTATTCCCTAAATAATAAAGCATAACAACTATTTACATAGTATTTACCTTGTACTAGATATCATAAGTAATCTAGACATGATTTAAAGTATACAAGAGGGGCCAGGCGCGGTGGCTCACACCTGTAATCCCAGAACTTTGAGAGGCCAAGGCGGGTTGATCATGAGTTCAAGCGATTGAGACCATTCTGGCCAACATGGTGAAACCCCGTCTCTACTAAAAATACAAAAATTAGCTGGGCATGGTGGTGCATGCCTGTAGTCCCAGGTACTGCGGAGGCTTAGGCAGGAGAATTGCTTGAACCCAGTGTGGGGGGGGGTGGAGCTTGCAGTGTGCCTAGATCTTGCCACTGCACCCCAGCTTGGCGACAAAGTGAGACTCCACCTCAAAAAAAGTATACAAGAGGATGTGGGTTATATGTAAATACTACACCATTTTACACAAGGGACTTGAGCATCCATGGATTTTGGCATCCATAGTGAGTCTTGGAACAAATCCCCTGGGGATACCAAGAGTTGACTGTATAGTCTATGATTTTACTTATATAAAAGTCCAGGAACTGGCAAATTTATGATGTGTGCACTTTACCAACTGCAAATTATATCTTAGTAAAGAAGAAAAAGTGGTCTGTAATCAGATATAATTATTTTGCAGAATTGAAAATCAGACATTAAGAAAATTTTATTTTTCTTAAACTGCTTATTTGGAATGTAATGAAGCTTTTCTAAGCATGTTGAATAATCTGACCTTACTTTGGGTCAATGTGGGTGGTCATGAATGGCAAGATGTACATTTAATGAGTTATTAAGTCTCACATTGGTTACACTGAGTGTACATTTTTAAGGCCATTGCTGCCCATTCCTCTTCTAATGACCAGGTGGATTATTTTTTCTTAAGAGTGATGTTATTTACATGACTGATTCTTAAAGGAATATAAGAAAAAAAAGACCATGAAAGTCACACCCTGGAAATCTATGGCCAACATAGAGAATTCAGGGTCCTATTTACATTTGGAGAAATTACAAATTCCAGGAGCATCACACAGTGTGTTTGAGTGTAAGTTGGAACTTGATCTAATATTTGTATCTTCATATTTTTGGTAACTGTTCTGCTAAGATGAAATTTTGGAAGTTCTCACTCATGTACATTTATTTAATACATAAACAGAGAAGAGAAGTTATTCACCAGCTGTAGTACACTGAGTGGAAGTATTATAGAGAAGAAAGAGCATGTACTTTATAGCCATAAAAATCAGGAATTAGATTCTAGCTCTTCTACTTCCTAAATATGTGACTCTGGAAACATTATTCAATTTCTCTAAATTTCAGTTTCTTTGCCCATTAGATGAAGGTTAATAATACCTGCCATAAAGTGTTATCATAAGGATTGAAGATAATACATGAGTGAGTGCTTGGCACATTCAGCAAACAATAGTGATGGTGATTAAGTGTCAGAACTGGATGCTAGCCATTTTTGATACTATGGCTGAATGGCTTTGTTCAAGTAATGCAATCTCTCCAATAAGCAGGTTTTTCTATTTATAAAAATAGCCAGCTGGGAGTGGTGACTCATGCCTATAATCCCAGCACTGGGAGTCTAAGAAAGGAGGATTACTTGAGCCCAGGAGTTTGAGACCAGCCTGGGTAACAAATTGTCACCTCTGTCTCTACAAAAAATTAAAAATTCACTGGGTGTGTTCGTACACACCTATAGTCCCAGCTGTTAGGGAGTCTAAGGCAGGAGGATCACTTGAGCCTGGGAGGTTTTGGCTGCAGTGAGCTGTAATTGTGCTGCTGTACTCCAGCCTGAGCCAAAGAGTGAGACCCTATCTCAAAAATAAATAAATAAATAGACTGGGCATGGCTGGTTCATGCCTGTAATCCCAGCACCTTGGGACACCCAAGCGGGAGGATCACAAGGTCAGGAGATCCAGACCTTCCTGGCTAACCAGTGGAATTCCATCTCTACTAAAAACACAAAAATTTAGCTGGGTGTGGTGGCATGCACCTGTAGTCCCAGCTACTCAGCAGGCTGAGGCAGGATAATCACTTGAACCCGGGAAGTGCAGGTTGCAGTGAGCCGAGATTGTGCCACTGTAGTCCAGCCTGGGTGACAGAGGGAGATTCCATGTCAATAAATAAATAAATATAAAATAAACAAATCCATCTCAATCAATCAATCAATAAAATAAGTAAATAAATAAATAAGATCAGGCACGGTGACTCATGCTTGTAAACCCAGCATTTTGGGAGCCCCAGAAGGGTGGATCACCTGAGGTCAGGAGTTCAAGATCAGCCTGGCCAACATGGTGAAACCCCTTCTCTACTAAAAAATACAAAAATTAGCCGGGCATGGTGGTATATGCCTGTAATCCCAACTACTCGGGAGGCTGAGATGGAAGAATCACTTGAACTCGGGAGGTGGAGGTTGCAGTGAGCAAGAGTGAGCCACTGCACTCCAGCCTGGGTGACAGAGCGAGACTCTGTCTCAAAAAATAAATATAAATAAATAGATAAATAAATAAATGCCAAAACTATTCTGTTGAGGAATGACTTCTGAGGTTAATTTCCAAGCAGCTTACTTTTTGTTCTTTCTTGCTCTTCTTCATGGTTCTACTGAATTAAACACCCTTTAACTATAGGCACAAGAAAAGGAAAAAAACATATCCACTCTATACATGCCACAAAAGAAGCAAAAACAGAAATGGAAATAGCACCAAGCACTCAAATCCTAATCTCCATCTGAGCCCCAAGGCAGAAAACTCTCCTGATCTGGCCATTCCTCCCTAGGGCAGACGAGGACGTTAACCAGCTTGAGGATGCAGGGCCCCACTTTGGGTAGTGTTTTCATAGCTCAAAGTTTTAGATGTTCATCTTGCTTTCATGAGGGAAGTTTAAGACAGGGCAAGTGGCATGCATATCATTTAAACAATCAAAATGTGGCCTCACATTTGCCTGTGGTTTACTCTTGCAGATTGTTCTGCCCCTGGCATTAGACTAAGGGTAGCTATTCCATTTCTATCTCCCTAGGGCCGGGGTAGGGGCAGTTAAGCAGTTATCTTTCTTAAATTTCATTGGCTCAAGGCCTGGGCATAGTGGCTCACCTCTGTAACCCCTGCACTTTGGGAGGCCACAGTGGAACATTTCATTGGCTCAAGACATTCTCTTACTCAAGGAGAAGAAAATGTCAATACTAGAAAAAATAAAAGAGCCTGACTAGACTGGACCAAGCAGTACAAAATGATCTGATCCACTGTATATTTTAAATTAAAATACTGTTGCTATCTAAACTCAGAAGAGCATGGCCTGTGTTTCTCTAATTAAAGAAGGAAAAGAAAATCACTACTAGGCCTGGGAAAAATTCTCCAAACACAAAGCAAAAGTCTGATTTTACCTCTCTTTCTTCATAACAACCAAAGTGAGACAATCACAAATAGCACTTTACCCTAATTCCCAGGATTGTTATAAGGATTAAATAAAATAACGAAAGTATTCTGCCAAGTGCAAAATGCTACATTAATATTAGTTAGGTTATTATAAGAAGGGAACTGGTATCACTCCAGGTTTGTGCTGCAGACAGCAACAATAAAATAAGCAGACAGCTGGGCATATCTGCCAGACAGGAAGCATTTCTGACTCTTGAACACAGACTGGATTCCCTTTCGCTGAGCTACACCTGCCAGACTGGAAGCCCCTGGTGCTTTGGTAATGAAAGAACACGTCCTGTCCAGGGCCTTTAGGGCCTTGCCCAGTCTGGCCTCTGACTCCACCCTACAGTGCTGGCCTAGGGCCAAGTCTGGGCTAATTTCCCCCTTCAGTTTGCTTGGTACTGCCTTTCCGGTACTATCAGGCCTCAAGCCAGAGTCTCAAGTTATGCACAACACAAGTGGCCCAAAAATGAGAGCACTCCTTCCTTCCATGCCAGGGCTGGGAATTTCCCTTCCCTCCTCTTTCCCCTGAAGTCACTCCTATTTCCACTTCTCTGCTTTTCTTCTGCCCTGGACTCCAGACCCTTCTGGAGTTCTGGGGGTCTGTGAGGTCAAGAAGCTAAGAAAAAAAACCAAGGACCAAATCTGTCCCATTGACCATTCCTGTGAATTGAGTCTCCATTGCTCCTCACCAGTGCTGATTCCTTGCTAAGTCCTTGTTTCTAGTGACTGGAACATGGCAGGGTCTTTAAAAAATTATTAATTAAAAATACATAACTCATATCTACTGCTGTTCACATGGAACTCTTCTCCACTTTGGTCTTCAAAATTCCTGTCTGAATATTTGCTACGACCGCCAAGATCTGCACCTGCAGTGGTTCCACCTGGGGCCCATGCCCCAGGTGTCAAAGCTCAGGACCAAGTGTCTGCGGGGCTGGGAGCTGGGGTTTGGGAGAAAATGGGGAATGACACGATCTGCTCAATCCCTTCCCTCCCCCTCCCTCTGCTCCTCCGGTGTCACCCATTTTCAAGGTTAGTTTGTTTGGCAGGTGGGAAATACTATCATAGGGAAACTCTGATCCTCAGGAAAGAATGAAAAACATGGAAATGATAAATATCATGATAAATCAAGACTTTTTGTTGCCTATATCTTATTAATTTCTTTATATTTATTTAAAACCAAAGTTACAGCATTGTCGTGGAGGTAAAAGTATAACATAAAATATGAGCTCCAGGTTCTCAGTTTTCCTACTCTATATTATAATGTATTTATCTTATGGGATGCTTGGAATCTGGAACTGCGCTTCTACCTATTCTAGACTCTTCTTACACTGCAGGATTGGTTTGAGGGCAAACATGGTAGAAATGGGGTAAAGAATGGAATCTTTGAAAACTAACATGAGGGGACATTGATAGAGCATAAGATATATATGGTTGAGGAGAAGGATCAGTAATATGTGGAAAAGAAAACAGATCACAACTAAATGCTCCCAGGGTAAAAGCTAGGTTACCAGGAACAAGTCTAAGAATCTTGCCTAGATTGTGGCAGAACTAGGGGAAGAGCAATGTAACATGGTAAGACTTAGTTCCTCTAGGTATTTGATTTCCAGCTGGTGCCAGGGGTAAACAAAAGGTGGTGGGATTTGGGGAATACTAAGCAGGAAATGTACAGATACACTTCCAAGGTCACCCTATGAGAAGAGGAAATCAAGGAACTGGGATGGTGGTTGCATCACCTAAGTGAATCATGAATACTAAAGACACCGAGGATGACGAAGGCCCTGGGTGGAGAGTACTGGCTGCTCCACGCGCAGAAACTCTTGATGAATACATTGAGTGCCCTGGAAGATGGTAAATGACGAGGATTGAGGATGGGTGTAGTTAGTGTTATAAGCCTCACAGGCGAAGGGGGTTTTGCATGTGAGTAGAAAACTAGGATCTGGAAGCACTTTGAGGAATAAGGAAAATATTTCTTCAGCCACTTCCAAGGTCTGTGCTTCCCTCCTGTATTCCATTCTTTATGTTATTGAATAGAACTACCATTACCCCAAAACCTGAGAACTCTTTACTCCTTCTTCTCTCTCATTACTTATATCCAATCACCAAATGCTTAATATTGCCCAAATTGATCCCTGAATTACATAGGGTGGGAGGTATGTGTGACAGAGAAGATAGATAACTGGAGGTGCTTGTATTTTGAGCTATGATAGAGTAGGGCAAGATGGACAAACTGGCCTCAGAGTTCTGAAGGAACCCTGGGATGGTTGTTTTAGTGCTTGGGATACTGTAGGCATGCATTCAGAACCCCGATTTCCACGAGAGGTTGTTAGCTTTTTGGTTTATTTTAGAAGGGCTTGTAAATATTTTAAATTTATTACTCCTTTATAAGCATCTCTTTCTACAAATTCCATTTGTGTCCTGTTGAGATTTGGCACCTCCTTTAGAAGGAAAGAGGACTCAGGGTGAATTGCACCAGGTCTAGAACCCCAAAACACAAATGACATTGGTCAAAGGATGGGAGAAAAATGAAGACTGGCTATTTGCCTAACAGGAATAAAAAATAGGTTTTACCTCTCAGGCCAACTCTCTGGAGCACTGTTGAGAAGGATTCTGGGGACTTGACTCTCAAATATGGGCCCCAAAAGTGAGTATCAGTTAACTGGTGAAGTCTGCAATGGGAATGAGGCCATGTGCTCAAGATTGCTATCCTTGGCCTGGGTGGTTTGTTTGCAGATGAGGACAGATTGGTTGGTCCTCAGCAAGTGAGGGGCCTCCTAGACTCATACAAGAGTCAGGCCTCTCTGTGTCACTGAAGCTCAGGACCTGTCTGTCAGGTCTCAGTCAGGTTCTAATCAAAGAGTTAGGAAAAACACTGAGTGTGAGAGCGGGAAAAGCCTGTTTATCATCATCGATGTTTGCTAAATTCCTCATGAGCTGGCTGACCAGTTCAGATAGGCCTGGGTTTGCAGCCATCTCACCTTCACCTGCCTCAACGGGTAAGGAATGAGAAGATGCCATGGGGCCATTTGATCTGGCTCAAGACATTATCTTACTCAAGGAGAAGAAAATGTCAATACTAGAAAAAAGAAAAAAGCCTGGCCAGACTGGACCAAGAAATACAAAATGAACTGATCCACTGTATATTTTAAATTAAAATACTGTTGCTATCTAAACCCAGAGGAGCATGGCCTGTGTTTCTCCAACAAAGAAGATCAAATCATGGGGATATGAGTTTTGGATGCTGGACCAGCCCTTGCCCTGCTTCTAAACGCCAAAGAAATCTTGGGTCTTGGCCGGGTGTGGTGGCTCACGCCTGTAATCCCAGCACCTTGGGAGGCTGAGGCAGGCGGATCACGAGGTCAGGAGATCGAGACCAGCCTGGCCAACATGGTGAAACACCGTCTCTACTAGAAATACAAAATACAAAAATTAGCCAGGCGTGGTGGCGCGTGCCTGTAATCCCAGCTGAGGCAGAGAGAATTGCTTGAACTCAGGAGGCAGAGGTTGCTCCAGGGAAGGAAGGAAGGAAGGAGGGAGGGAAGGAGGGAGGGAGGGAGGAAGAAGGAAGGAAGGAAGGAACCTTGGATCTTACATTCCAAAATCTTGAGTCTTACATTTGGTTACGTTCATTAGGAAACACTAACTCCTCCCTCACCTCAATCAAAAGAAAGCCTTTCCCTTAAAGGAGAGCCTGGTGAAGGGCAAGACCAGGAACTGGGAGGGGAGAAAAAAGAGACAAATTCCGAGTTTGAGCTAAAACTGTTCCTTGGCTATGGGGTGGGGAAGAAAGTTGAGCTTTGGCGCGCTGTGCTCTCTGGAGACAGTCTTCCTGCAGCTCGCGGGAGTGGGAATAGGGTAGAGGGTGCTCCCCGCGGGCGCTCTGCCTGTGTCAGGGAGGAGGGCGAGGGTTAGTGAATGGATGACCCTCAGATATGGTGAAGTCCTCCAGCTCCCTGAGAGGATTCAAGAGGCAATAGACATCAACCTCCTTCCCACCTTCCACCCCCCCAATTCCCAGAGAATTCGTGCCCCCAGATCAGTGGAGCAAATTTCGGCGAGTGGGAAGGTTCCAGGGAGAGCCCCGTGTGGGGTGCAACAGGGATGTGCCAGGCACTGCTTGGCACTTTCCAAAACCCCAGGGTCTGTCGTGGCAGGAAAAGCACCACCCAAGCTCAGCATGTCACCTCAGGGAGGAGGAGTCAGGTGGGTCTCCGCAGCTCCAGGAAGGGCTGCCAGGTCTGGGGCTTCGGGGCTTCCCCGAGGGCAGAGAGGAGCACTTTGGACCCTAGCGATTCGGAGCCGACCTTCAGGGTTCAGCGCTCCGGAACTCTGGGGGCGAGAAGCCACGCCCGGGCAGTTTCGGGCTCCCAAGGGTGGGGAGTAGGTGCCCGGCAGCGGGCGGGCCGTCTGCTGCCCAGCCCGGCGCCTACCTCCCCGCCCCCCGGCTTCCTGCGGAGGCCGCGGCCGCCATGTTGTTGTGGGGCTGAGGCGGCGCCCGCGGAGCCCAAGCGGCCGTGACAGGCTACGCAACAGGTTCGCTGGCGGCGGCCTGACGACCAAGCCGGCTGCAGCGGCGCGACGGCGGCAGAGCAGGGTCTCCCGGCGCCTGCCCGCTCCCAGGCTGCTGGTGCCAAGGAGCGCGGAGTCGCGCTGTGACGTGCAGGAGGCGCGGCGAGGGCGCCAGGTGGGTGAAGCTGCTCGCGGGGCTGCCGCAAGGCGCAGGGCAGGTGCGGGCGCTGCGCCCGCCGCCCCGAGGCTCCGCGGATTGGGCTGAGGCGGCTGCGCGCTCCGCACGACGGGGACGGGTCCTCGGGAGCACGGGCGGCCCCCAAACTAGGCCCCTGGCGGGCTCGGCCGCGTCAGGCGGAAGCCTCTGGCCCCGGGTTCCTTCCCTTGCCGCCGGGCCGGGGCGGACGCCGAAGGGGCCTGGGCTGGGCTTCCCCTTCCTTGCGGTCGAACCCCGGCCCCCGGTCGCGGCCTCGTCTGGCAGGTGGCGGACGCCGGCGAGGGTCGGGGGCGGCGTGGCCCCTCGCTTTCGGGGTGCGAGCAGAAGAGAGTTCAGGGGGCACCCGCACGCCTCCTCGGGGACCCATTTTATTTTCGCGGAGTTGGTTTTCCTTGCTGGCAAGGGTTGGTGCGGAATGTCAGGTGAGCCGCATCCCGGTGCGTCAAAGTAGCCCGAGTCACGAGAGGGCAGTGGGCGGATGCTTGGCGTCCACCGCTCGCGTTCCGCCGGAGTTGTAAATGTTAAAATTTACCTTCAGCGTTGTTGACTTCCAGGGCATAGAGGAAGCACCGAGGGATATAATTTCTCAGGACAGATAAAGTTTATTGCTTTTTTTGTTTGTTTTAAAGACGTCCGCATGTGCATAGTGAATGGGTAAACCGAGGCTGAAACTGCAGATGGCTTTGCATTCTGTAGAAAGATAATCCATTGGGATTTATTAATTATGCGCTTTGTCGCTCCAGAATTACCAGAGGCAAGTGTGCTTTATTTGAAACTTGTGTTAATGAAATAGGAATATTTTTTGATAGAGCCAACCCCTTTATGATAGGAATTAAGGTTAGCACAGAAATGACTTGCTTTGCTTCATGCTTCTAGTTTGTTTCACTGGTGTTTGCCTGCTTACTCAGAAATAGGCAAGGTGTGACTTGAAATTTTGTGTTGTTACTCAGCTCAGTTTAGGTAGCATAAGCTCTTGTAGGTTAAAGCTTCTTAAGTGTTTCGAAAAATTAATTGCCTCTCTCCCTGTGCTAGTTTGCTATATTGTTAATCAGTGATAAAACCCAAAACCTACCTAGAAACATCAGATAAAATATTTACATGAATTAATAATGACATCCCTCAAAATTTAAAGATACTGACAACTCTGATGTGTTCACCTTTAGGTTTTTTTTGGCTGTGCCTGTGACGCTCTCGTAATTTACAAAGTAAAGTGGATGTATTTTATGTTTTTGAAAACGTGGAAAAATGTGCATGGCTGTTGTTTTGATGTAGTATTAATAAGCAGTTGAAAAGCTTGCATTTTTTCACCCTTCCATGCGTTGATAACTATTCCCTGTGCTCACCTTTATAATAATGAAAGGTAAACTTGTCGGAGAAAACTTGACCTGTACAGAACTATTGAGCAGGGAGGTACCGTTGTTCAGTACATCTCAAGGCTAAAATCTTGATCTCTCCTGAATATGAGGACGTGTGTTAGGCATGTTCTGGGGATTGGATTAGTAGTGTTAGAAAATTTGTATTTTCACAAAAATAGCAGGTACTCAACCATCACCCAAACTCAGCAGCTTTCAGTAAGCTTTTCTTTTTTCTTTCTTATTTTAAAAAATCATCTCACTTTATATAGTCAGTATATCTTTTTTTAAAAGTAGAAAATTCCTTATGTAACCTTAGGATTTTTAGCTATAATGTATTGTAGAGTTTTACAAATTTCCATCTTTAATAAGACAAGAGGATCACATATTGGCCGTATCCTTCAACTATACTTTCTTCAGTATTAAAATATGTTTACCATGGTTGTCATTTATCAAGAATGTAACTACATGTTAGACTCTGTGCTGTTTTACATAATCATTTAAAGCTTACTAAGACCCTAGGAGTAATTATTATTCTCTCATCAAAAAGATAAGTGAAATGTAACCTGAAGTTTAACTGACAACTCTAGGTCTCTGAGATAGTAAGTACAATAGCCAGTTTCAAGCCATCCTTTTAACCTCAGCACCTGTGCCTTATCTGGTATAGTCATCTTGGTTCATAACGTTTAAAAAGAGTTATATGGGCCTGGTGCGGTGGCTCATACTTGTAATCCCAGCACTTTGGGAGGCCAAGGTGGGTGGATCATGAGGTCAGGAGTTCGAGACCAGCCTGGCCAATATGGTGAAACCCCCGTCTCTACTAAAAAATCCCAAAAAATTAGCTGGTCATGGTGGCGCACCCCTGTAGTCCCAGCTATTCAGAAGGCTAAGGCGGAAGAATCACTTGAACCCTGGAGGTGGAGGTTGCAGTGAGCCGAGATCTTACCACTGCACTCCAGCCTGGGCAACAGAGTGAGACTCCATCTCAAAAAAGAAAAAAAAAAGTTACATGGTTCAGTAAAAAATATGCGTTGGTAAATGAGTGAGAGTACATATTAGCACTCCATTAAGTAGCATTTTTATGTATTTATTTGTGAAACGTTTATATTAACAAGTTCCAGAAATGATTCAGAATTAACGAATTACATTACCAAAAATGTGATATATTTATTACCATCTAACAGTGCATTTTCTTTTTCTTTTTTTGGATTCTAGTTTTTTTAGTTTCCTTATTTATGGAAAAAAATTGTGGAAAAATGATTTTTGAAGAAAGGCAGACTTGGGTGCCGATTTTTTTTTATTTCTTCTAAAAAAAATATGGGATACATGTACAGAATGTGCAGGTTTGTAACATAGGTATATGTGTGCCATGGTGATTTGTTGCACCTATTGACCCATCCTCTAAGTTCCCTCCCCTCACTTCCCACGCTGCAACAGGCCCTGGTGTGTGTTGTTCCCCTCTCTGTGTCCATGTGTTCTTAGTGTTCAACTCCCACTTATGAATGAGATCATGAGGTGTTTGATTTTCTGCTCATGTGTTAGTTTGCTGAGGATAATGGCTTCCAGCTTCATACATGTCCCTGCAAAGGACATGATCTCATTCCCTTTTATGGCTGCATAGTATTCCATGGTGTATATGTATCACATTTTCTTTATCCAGTTTATCATTGATGGGCATTTGGGTTGGTTCCATGTGTTTGCTATTGTAAATAGTGCCGCAATAAACATACGTGTGAATTGTGTCTTTATAGTAGAATGACTTATATTCCTTTGGATATATACTCAGTAATGAGATTGTTGGGTCAAATGGTATTTCTGGTTCTAGATCCTTGAGGAATCACCATACTGTCTTCCACAATGGTTGAACCAATTTACATTCCCACCAACAGTGTTAAAATGTTCTATTTTGCCACAGCCTCACAGCTATTGTTTCTTGACTTTTTAATAATCACCATTCTGACTGGTGTGAGATGGTGTCTCTCATTGTGGTTTTGATTTGCATTTCTCTGATGATCAGTGATGTTGAGCTTTTTTTCATATGTTTGTTGGCCATGAAAATGCCTTTTTTTGAGAAGTGTCTGTTTATATCCTTTGCCCACTTCTTGATGGGGTTTTTTCTTGTAAATATGTTTAAGTTCCTTGTGAATTCTGGATATTAGACCTTTGTCAGATGGGTAGATAGCAAAAATTTTCTCCTGTTCTGTAGTTTGCCTGTTCACTCTGATGATAGTTTCTTTTGCTGTGCAGAAGCTTTTTAGTTTAATTAGGTCCCATTTGTCAATTTTGGCTTTTGCTGCAATTCCTTTTGGCCTTTTTGTCATGAAGTCTTTGCCCATGCCTATGTCCTGAATGATATTGCCAAGGTTTTCTTCTAGGGTTTTATGGTTTTAGATTTTACATTTAAGTCTTTAATTCATCTCGAATTAATTTTTCTGTAGTGTGTAAGGAAGGGGTCCAGTTTCAGTTTTCTGTATGTGGCTATCCTGTTTTCCCAACACCATTTACTGAATAGGAGATCCTTTCGCCATTGTTTTTTTTGGTCAGGTTTGTTGAAGATGAGATGGTTGTAGAGGTGTGATGTTATTTCTGAGGTCTCTGTTATGTTCCATTGGCCCATTGGCCTGTATGTCTGTTTTGGTTACTGTGTGCTGATTGTTAAAAACAGGATTCCAAGTATGAAGTAGAAAAATAAGAATGTTTATAATTAATTCTGTAAGTGGATAGATCTAAAGTTGAAGGTACATCAGAAATACTGTATTTTTTACCTGAGTTCATTTTTTTGATTTTGCAACATCTTACAACTGTAGAGCGCAGACACTAATGTTAGAGTTCTCTTGGGTAAAGTGTGAATATAGGTATTCTTAAGGAGGAGAAACTAAACTGGTCTTAAAGGATATGAGAGCAAAGAGGAAGTGGGAAAGGAAGGGAGGTAACTGAACAGAATTAGGACAGTTAATAGATCAACAATTATGTATTTTCGCAGCTCCAAGAGGGCAGCATATTTCATTTAGAATTATGTATTTTCACAGCTCCAAGAGGGCAGCATATTTCATTTGCAGAATGTATTGTTTCGAGAGGTTCACTCAAAATATAATTTCATAGCTACATCAGGAAGCCAGCAGAGGATTATGATAGACATTTAGTGGAGTAGGGGACTGTTACCAGATGCTAAACACCCGTTTTATTTAACCAACTGTTTCGTGTTCTTTGGATCATTTTCTTCATCATTGCATATTCATTTTAGATAAAGTTTATATGGTTGTAATAAAAATTTCATTTATTTTTATCATAACTATAGAGGATAAGAGTATAGCCTCTGAAGTTAAACCTCTTGCTGCCAGCTCTGACATCAAATAACTGTATGATCTTGGGCAAGTGACTTTAATTCTCTTCGGCTTCCTCTGTTCCCTCATCTGTAAAATGAGGAAATATTACCTAGCTCCTACTATTGTTATATGTAACATAAAGTGCATATAAATAGCTCCTACTGTTGTTATATCTAACATAAAGTCACTTAGCACAGTGAGTTCTGTTTAGTGTAAGTGCCTGATGTTACCCGTTAAAAAATTTTAACTTGCTTCAGTGAGAAATTTCAAACCAACCTAACATAGTCCTTATTTTGGTCTTTGTTTTACCCAGTGACTGGAAAGTAAATTAGCCTTTTTGCTCTTAATTTTTAATCTTACTATCAGAATAATCTATATAAAGAAGACCGGAAAGTAGGGTAGAACCCACAGTCCCATTGGGCTCAATTTCCAAATTTGTTTTTAACATTCCCAAGGGGCCTGTGAAAATGTTTAGTGAGGCCTCCTTTAAAGTGTGATTTATCTTGGGCAGCCCCACAGTTGGTGATGGCCCTGGGCCTGAGACCCTTCCAGGATGGATGTGGTGATGGTATCAGTGGTAACAAGGTAACCATGATAATTTGTAATGATTTGTAGTGTACGGCTTGGCACTTAGTAAATATTAGTGATTGATGGCTGCTGTTTTAATTTTCATAATGATAAGTATGCACATTTATATAAAAATGTAAGTTTTAAGTTGTAAGAACATAAGCAGTTTCCATGTTATTATGTGATCTCACTGAACTTGATCACAAAATAGCTTTATTGAGCTTTAATTCACATATCATATGAATTTGATTTTAAGTGGAAGCATGATACTTGACTTAGTATATTCCTTTATTTTTGGACATTCATTTTGTAGTTTTTTTTCAATAATTACTAATGCTGCCAATCTTTGTAATTAAAGCATTTCCCACATTTCCTGTTATTTTCTTATGACAGATTCTCAGAAGTGAAGTTATTGATTTATAGGATATGAATGTTGGTAGGAGTCTTGACATATGTTTTCAGAGTGCCTTCTGAAGAATAACAACAGTATGTACTCCCATGAACTATGCCTGCAAGAACCCAGTTTTGTTCACTTTTGCTAGCCCTGGGTATTAGCCAGTGTTTTGTTTTGTTTTTGAGACAGGGTCTGGCTCTGTTGCCCAGGCTGGAGTGCAGTGGCAGGATCTCAGCTTACTGCCATCTCAGCTCATTGAAGCCTCCTTTTCCTGGGCTCAAGCCATCCTCCTACCTGAGCCTCCCATTGGGACCAACTAATTTTTTTGTAGTTTTTATTGAGACCATGTTTCTCAGGCTGGTCTCGACCTCCTGAGCTCAAACGATTTGCCACACTTCAGCCTCCCAAAGTGCTGGGATTACAGGCATGAACCACTGTGCCTAGCCTCGTTTTCTTAATTATTAATGATGTTAAAATTTGTTAGCTACTTTTATTTCTTCTTTCATAGATTATTAGAGGTCTTAGTGTTTTCGTTATCTATTATAATAGCCCTCTGTACATTAAAAATATTAACTGCTGATCATGTTACGATTTTTCCTCATTTGTTTACCTTTTAAGTTTGTTTTCAAAGTTTTAAATATTTATTATATAGATTATATAGAATTTGTTTATTCTTTTGTTTTCTTGTATGGCTTCAAAACCTAAAAGTCATCTTTGTTTCAAAGAGGTGATATTTTACTTGAAAGTGAAGCGTCTATCTGAATTTTTTTTCCTCTGTACTTTTAATTCATGTCAAGTAAATAGTTTTGCTGTAATATTTAGTCTTGATATGAGACAGATGACTATAGGCTAAATAGTCAGCTCCCCTCAGCACATCTTATACGAATACAGGCTGAGTCACAAGCTATTCTTAGGTGTTTTTATTCCCCTTTATGTGGGTGAATTGTTTTGTTCAGAGTTGTTGACTATTCTTTGAAAACTGGTTTAATTTAAATCTTCAATAGAATTTGAGTGCTAACCACTTCAGTATTAGTTTACTATTCCTGTTCTTTTATGCCTCCTGGCTTATTGGTTGATTCTTTGAAGGCTAACCTCAACATTTATAAAAATCTGAGTTTATAATTTGTGCTTAAAAATCTAAGGAAGCCGGGCGTGGTAGCTCATGCCTGTAATCCCAGCACTTTGGGAGGCTGAGGCAGGTGGATCACCGGAGGTGGGAGTTCAAGACCAGCCTGGTCAACATGACGAAAGCCTATCTCTACTAAAAACACAAAAATTAGCCGGGAATGGCTGTGGGAGACTTTAATCCCAGCTACTAGGGAGGCTGAGGCAGGAGAATTGCTTGAACCTAGGAGGCGGAGGTTGCAGTGAGCTGAGATCACACCATTGTACTCTAGCCTGGGCAACAAGAATGAAACTCCAGCTTAAAAAAAAAAAATCTAAACTGAAGTTGCTAAATTGCAGAACTAGAATTAAGAACTAAGTTTGTATAGATAATTTATCTTTGAGGCTTTTAGGTCTTAATGCTTTATATATTTGGGACCTAAGCCTCTAGAAATTATAATAACTTTTTTCTCAAATATTGATTAAAGTGAGAAAAACATGTCCTTTTATTAATAATTGGAACAACTCTAATTTGTTTCAGTAAAACAGATTAATGATTCTACTGAAAATAATGTTGAAATAATTGTAATTGTAATCATCATCATTCACGGGCATCTTCTGTGTGCCAGATGTTTTCTAGAAGTGATATCTAAGCCTTAAAATAACCTGGCGTTTAGGTACAATTACAGTAGTACTTGCTTATCTGCAAGGAATACATTCCAAAACTCCTAGGGGAGGCCTGAAACCATGGATAATACAGAACCCTATATACACCAACACTATGTTTTTTCCTGTATATACATACCTATGATAAAGTTTAATTTATAAATTAGGCACAGTAAGAGATTAATAATAATGAAATTGAACAGTTATCATAATATACTGTTAACAATTTCAGAGATACGAGACTTGTTCTTACGGTAGGTCTTAGCAACCTCAGCATACAAATTTTTCCTTTCCGTATTAAGTTGAGAACTTTCACCTTTTCCCCTAAAGGAAGTGGCCTCTCCTTGGCATATCCGAATTACCAGCATCACTACTCTTGCACTTTGGGGTCATTATTATTATTATTATTATTATTATTTTTTGAGACGGAGTTTCACTCTTGTTACCCAGGCTGGAGTGCAATGGCATGATCTCGGCTCACCGCAACCTCCACCTCCTGGGTTCAGGCAATTCTCCTGCCTCAACCTCCTGAGTAGCTGGGATTACAGGCACGTGCCACCATGCCCAGCTAATTTTTTGTATTTTTAGTAGAGANTATTTTTAGTAGAGACGGGGTTTCATCATGTTGACCAGGATGGTCTCGATCTCTTGACCTCGTGATCCACCCGCCTTGGCCTCCCAAAGTGCTGGGATTACAGGTTTGAGCCACCGCGCCCGGCACTTTGGGGTCATTATTAAGTAAAATAAGGGTTACTTGAACACAAGCACTGTGATACTGTGACAGTCGATCTGATAACTGAGACAGCTTCTAAATGATTGATGGGCAGGCAGCGTAGACACAGTGGATACCCTGGACAAAGGTATCCCTGGACAAAGGGATGACTTTTGTCCTGGTTGGGACAGAGGAGGGCAATACAAGATTTTACCATGCTACCCAGGATGGTGAACAATTAAAAATTTATGAGTTGTTTATTTCTGGAATTTTCATTTTATATTTTGAGACCACAGGTAACTGAAACTTCAGAAAGTGAAACTGCAGATACGGGGGTCTACTGTATACACATTACTAGGTTAGGAAATTGAAGCTATGTCATGTGGAATTCCACAAAGCTAGGAAGTACTCACATTGAGATTCAAACTCAAGTTGCTGGGTTTGTCTTCCATGCAGTTGAAAGAATGCTAACCCGTGCTTATTTTATTATTATTATTTTTTAGACAGAGTCTTGCTCTGTCACCCAGACAGGAGTGCAGTGGCACAATCTTGGGTCACTGCAATCTTTGCCTCCCAGGTTCAAGTGATTCTCCTGCCTCAGCTCCTGGAGTAGGTGGGATTACAGGTGTCCACCACCATGCCCAGCTAAGTTTTATATTTTTAGTAGAGATGAGGTTTCACCATGTTGGCCAGGCTGATCTTGAACTGCTGACCTCGTGATCCACCCACATCAGCCTCCCAAAGTGCTGAGATTACAGGCGTGAGCCACCACGCCCAGTCTAACCTGTGCTTATTAAATAATATTTTAGTACCTACCATGTGGCTGACTGCTGGGCACTAGGTATATGAAGTTGAAGAGCCATTCAGAAGAGCTCATGGTCTAATAGAAGTAGGGCAGGCATGGAAACAAAAGTAACAATGCTAGCTGGTATGTAGTTTAATGAGATAATACAAGACAAAATGGGATGGTGGCAAAGGAAGCTATCATTAGTGGAAGTGTCACTCAGAAGGTAGGTAGTTCCACAGGTGCAGAGAGAGAGGGCATGGGAATAAAATCAAATGGAGGTGGAGGTGGGGAGATATTTCAGCTCTGGAAAGGTAGGCAGAAGAGAGAGCCTAAAACATCTTATATGCCATGTGAATGGATTTTTAAAAACCAGCTCTGTTACGACATATATTATAAAATTTACCCTTTTAAAGTTTATAGTTCAGTGTTTTTAGTATATTCACAGACTTGTGCAACCAGTTTCACTATCTAATTTTAAAACATTTTCGTCATTCTTAAAATAACCTCCTATACCCAATGGCAGTCACTTTCCATTTCCCTCAGCACCCCTAGCTCTAGGTAGCTACTAGTCTACTTTGTGCCCATAAAATTGCCTATCCTAGACATTTCATGTAAATGAAATTATACAATATATGGTCTTTTGTGACTCACTTTTTTTACTTACCATAATGATTTCAAGATTCATCAATGTTATAGCATGGATCAGTACTTCATTTCTTTTTATGTCAGATATACCACATTTTGTCTATTCATTCATCTGTAGTTGATGGACATTTGTTTCCACTTGGTTGCTTCCACCTTTTGGCTATTATGAATAATGCTGCTGTGAGAATTTGTGTACAGGTTTTGGGACATATGTTTTATCTTCGACTCATACCTAGGGGTAGAATTGCTGTCTTACATGGCAACCTATGTTTAACATTTTGAGGAACTTCTGAATTGTTTTCCAAAGCAGTTGATCTGTTTTATATTCCCACCAGTGATGTATGTGAGTTCCAGTTTAGGAGGTTAATTTTATACTGTTGGTGAGCCATTACTCAGAGTCACAGTGGAAAAATTGTTGAAAATGATTAGCTTAAGCTGGGCGCTGTGAGTGGCTCACGCTGTAATCCCAGCACGATAGGAGGCTAAGGCGGGTGGATCTCCTGAGGTCAGGAGTTTGAGATCAGCCTGGTCAACATGGTGAAACCTCATCTCTACGAAAACTACAAAAAATTAGTTAGGCATAGTGGCGGGCACCTGTAATCCCAGTTTCTTGGGAGGCTCAGGCAGGAGAATCGCTTAAACCTGAGAGTCAGAGCTGAGATTGCGCCATTGCACTCCAGCCTGGGCAACCAGAGTGAAACTCCATCTCAAAAAAAAAAAAAAAAAAGAAAGAAAATTACTGGCTTAGATTAATGCTTCCTCAGTATGGTCTAAGACACACACTAGATCAGAAGCTTTTCCTAAGGGATAATGAACCAGAAATACAAAATGTCTCCTCATTTCTCAGGGGCTATTATTATTCCATTCCCATAACCTCTGATTTTATGTGTTAGAATGAGCTACCTACTAATAATCTGAGTTATTAAGAATTGCTGAAATTTAGTATTCACAAACTAAAATTAGCACATTTCTAGAGCTTACTGAGGGCTCTAATTTAGTTTTCTTCTAAGAAATCTGTCAGCTATACCATGCTTTGGCAGCACTAGAAAATTAGTAATGATGCATGCTCACATTCAGATAGATATTGTTTTCACTGCATCAGTGGTGGTGTCTCAAATTGGCTGTGGTTCCAATTGCTGTTATTCTTGGATTAATCTAATTATAGATTTAATGTTACATTTACATTTTTGTGGACCACTTTGGTCTTCTGTACTTGTTACATTGCTACAGTTCTTCATTAGGGAGTTATTTGGGTACTAGAAAATGGGAGGAGGTGAGTAGGTTGGATCTCTTGTCCTACTTAGGTGGGCGATGGTTAGATTGGTTTGGGAATGAGGCTGCTCTCTGTCTGTGGAGTAGCCATTCTTTTTTTCCTTTACAAAAATAGTTTGGGAATGAATGGATTATATAATTGGAAGGGTCTTTCCCACTTCATTATCTTAAAGCTTTTTTTTAAGAATGAGGATTTGTGTATGTTATTGTTAAACATTTAAGCTATGGGATATATGAATCCTCTGAAAGTCTGCAGTTGGCTTTGGAGGTGTGAAACCTTTGGAATTACGTGCCAGATTTTGTACATTTGTGTTTTTCCAGGGAGAACAACCATGGGTTTTATCAGATTAGAAAAAAAAGAAGTTCATGACAGAACAACCATGGGTTTTATCAGATAAGAAAAAATAGAAGTCCATGACCACCCAAATTAAAGAATTCAGGTTGATGAAAAGAATTTGTAAATTTGTGGTTTGGAATATCTGGGGGAAGTGAGACCTTGCTTTTGGTTAGGTGTTGCTGTCAGTGAAGGATGTTTTCTGGGTATGCAGTTGGTTTTAGTGTAACAAATTCCATGTTAGAATATCTCTTTTTTATTTTTTGCTGGTAATTTTTTTTCCTGTTAGATTTTGGAGTTTGCTTTAAAAAAAAAAATCCTCGTTGCATATTGATGATGATGATTGTTGTTATAGAGATGGCGTTTCACTATGTTGCTCAGGCTGGTCTCAAACTCCTGAGCTCAAGTGATCATCCTGCCTTGGCCTCCCAAAGTGCTGGGATTACAGGTGTGAGCCACTGCAATCAGCCCAAATTTATTATTATTTTATTTTTGCTTTCTTGGATGACTCTTTTGATGTTCAAAAGTGCTGTTTTTGCACAGTGGTAGTATGCTTTATTTGTAGTAATGGAAGTGTATTGCTAATTAAAAAAAAATAACACTTCAAATTGGCTTGATAGTGTAGAAAAATGGACGAGTGCTTTTCTACCCATTAGCTGCTACTTTGAATTTCTTTACTCTTCTGTTAGTGTTTTGGATGAGATCTGAAACTACCAATCACAGATAAAAGTTATTCACATGCAGGCCCTTATGGGGCATGGCATCAGTTTGGATGCTAGGCTCTTTCTGCCTCTGCAGTTGCGTGTGTTCATAGGAGTGTACTTTTCGTCTGTAGTTTTTAGCACTGGATGTAGCATGGCTGGATTTGAGATGAAATGGTAATTTCAGTTAAATGCTTTTAGTAAAAGAGACTTGTTACTTATTATCATTTATAATAGACTAAAAAATAGACAAGGCTGGCCGGGTGCAGTGACTCACATCTGTAATCCTAGCACTTTGGGAGGCTGAGGCGGGTGGATCACTTGAGGTCAGGAGTTAGAGACCAGCCTGGCTAACATGGTGAAACGTGGTCTCTACTAAAAATACAAAAAATTAGTAGAGTGTGGTGGCGGGTACCTGTAATCTCAGCTACTTGGGAGGCTGAGGCAGGAGAATCGCTTGAACTTGGGAGGCAGAGGTTGCGGTGAGCTGAGATTGTGCCACTGCATTCCAGCCTGGGCAACAGAGTAAGACTCCATCTCAAAAGAAAACAAAACACAAAACAAAAACAAAGGCAAGGCTCTAAGTGCTTGGCTGTTGGGTTATAAAATGGCACTGCTGATACTGATATGAATTGAAATTGATAGTATCAGGCCAGGTGCAGTGGCTCACGCCTGTAATCCTGGAACTTTGGGAAGCCGAGGCAAGTGAATCACCTGAGGTCAGGAGTTCGAGACCAGCCTGGCCAACATGGTGAAACTAAAAATACAGAAATTAGCCAGGTGTGGTGGTGGGCATCCATAAACCCATCTACCTGGAAGGCTGAGGCAGGAGAATCGCTTGATCCTCGGGGGTGGAGGTTACAGTGAGCCAAGATCATGCCACTGCACTCCAGCCTGGGTAACAGTGAAACTCTGTCTCAAAAGAAAAGAAAAGAAAAGAAAAGAAAGAAATTCATAGTATTTGAAAAACTAGTTGTAAGTTTGTAAGTTTACCACAGACTTCTCTTTACTGAAGAGTAAGAGCTTTACTGACATCTTAGTATTTGTTTTTTACTTTTACTTTTTATTTATTTTTATAGATATAAGGTCTCACTGTCATCCAGCTGGAGTTCAGTTGCATGTTCATAGCTCACCGTAACCTCGAACTCTTGGGCTCAAGTGATCCTCCTACCTCAGTCTCCTGAGTAGCTAGGACTGCAGATGCACACCAACTACCACACCCAGCTAATTTTAAAATTATTTGTAGAGATGGGGTTTCACTGCGTTCCCAGGCTGGTCTTGAACTCCTGGCTTCAAACAGTCCTCCCGCATTGGCCTCCCAAAACACTAGGATTGCAAGCATTAGCCACCATGTTTGGCCTTAATTGTTTTTAATTGCTTAACATTTTGGTGTAGGTTCATATAAGATTAAAAAAAGAAAAACCCAAATTTGCATTCATAGTCTATGCAATTTGTATTTTATTTTATTTTATTTTATTTTTTGAGATGGAATTTTTGCTCTTGTTGCTGAGGGTGGAGTGCAATGGTGTGATCTCAGGTCACGAAACCTCTGCCTCCTGGGTTCAAGTGATTCTCCTGCCTCAGCCTCCTGAATAGCTGGGATTACAGGCATGTGCCACTCTGCCTGGCTAATTTTGTATTTTTAGAGAGATGGGGGTTTCTCCATGTTGGTCAGGCTGGTCTTGAACTCCCAGCCTCAGGTGATCTGCCCACCTTGGCCTCCCAAAGTGCTAGGATTACAGGTATGAGCCACCATGCCTGGCCTTCAATTTGTATTTTTTTTTAAATTTATGTTATATAATAAACATTTTAAATTTCTTATACACTTGAAACTATCATTTAAAGGTAAATATTCTGAGTGAATATAACTTAAATTTTTGCTTCTTTCTCTATTTTTAGATAAATTAGCTTATTTATATTTTTTCTAATATTGATAAAACTGTACTATGCATCCTTGCAATCTATTTTCCCTCTTTAGATTATTTTCTTAAGATAAATTTCTATATGGATCAAATGGATATTTTGTTCTTAATGAATGTGGCCAAAATTAGAGGCACATGTTTCCTCTACCTGTACTTTTCTACTTCTGGAGGTATTTGCCTTTTTTTTTTTTTTTTTTTGAGACGGAGTTTTCGCTCTTGTTACCCAGGCTGGAGTGCAATGGCGTGATCTCGGCTCACCGCAACCTCCACCTCCTGGGTTCAGGCAATTCTCTTGCCTCAGCCTCCTGAGTATCTGGGATTACAGGCACGCGCCACCATGCCCAGCTAATTTTTTGTAGTTTTAGTAGAGACGGGGTTTCACCATGTTGACCAGGATGGTCTTGATCTCTTGACCTCGTGATCCACCCGCCTTGGCCTCCCGAAGTGCTGGGATACAGGCGTGAGCCACCGCGCCCGGCCGGTATTTGCTTTTTATAAAATTGATAGACTTTATTATTTTTTGAACACTTTTAAATTTACAGAAAAATGGAGCAGATAGAATGAGTTCCCATGTATCCCTTTATGCACCCCATACATAGTTTCCCCTATTATTAATATCTTATATCAGTATGGTACATTTGTTAGAAATAATGAACCAATATTGATTTATTATTAACTGAAGTCTATGCATTATTTCAGTTTCCTTAGTGTTTACTTAATGTCCTTGTTCTGTTCTAAGTTACCATATTTCATTTAGCTGTCATGACTCCTTAGACTCCTCTTGGTTGTGACAGTTCCTTAGACTTTCCTTGTTTTTAATGACTTTTTTTTTTTTTTTGACAGTTTTGAGACGTTACTGGACAGATACTGTAGGAGATATATAAATATATTGTAGGTATATTGGAATTTGATGATTTGTCATGCTTGGACTAAGTTAATGAATTTTTAGGAGGAAGATCACAAAAGCAAAATGCTACTTTCATTTTATCAAGAGCACATACTGTCTGTATGCTTTATGACTGTTGATGTTGACCTTAATCACCTGGCTAAAGTAGGATTTGTTAAGTTTTTTCTCTCTGTAGTTAATCCCTTGTCCTCCTTTTCGTGCTGTACTCGACCTTTTTTTTTTTTTTTTTTTGAGACAGAGTCTTGCTTTGTCGCTGGCGCCAGGCTGGAGTGCAGTGGCTTGATCTTGGCTCACTGCAACCTCCGCCTCCTGGGTTCAAGCAGTTCTCCTGCCTCAGCCTCCCAAGTAGCTGGGACTACAGGTACACGCCACCATGCCCAGCTAATTTTTGTATTTTTTAGTAGAGTCTAGGTTTCACCATGTTGGCCAGGATGGTCTCGATCTGTTGACATCGTGATCTGCCCGCCTCAGCCTCCCAAAGTGCTGGGATTACAGACATGAGCCACTGCGCCCAACCTGTACTCTACCCTTCTGCCTTTCCATCTTTATAGGCTGGGATACAGTCTTAGGGGTCATAGAGATAAGTAGGTAGACACTGCTAGATATTGCAAGTGGTGATGGTAAAAGGGTAGAGCAAACAATTTGGACTCATATCCATTTCTTCACTCCGAAATGAAATCCACGTAGATCAAATATCTACATAAAACCCCTAAATCATAGAGCCACTAGAATAAAGTATAGGACAATTTTCTGGTTTAAGACTTTGTATGACACAAGCCTTTCTTTGTATGACAAGACACTCACTAATCATAAAGGAAAGATTGATAAATTTAAATTGGTATAATGAAAGATAACCTAAAATTAAAAGGCAAACAAGCTAGATTAAAAGCATTTATAGCATATGTTATAGGTAAAAGCTTACTATCAATATATCTGTTATTATAATGCATAGAAAAATATCTGTGGTTACAGGTCTTCTTGTTAACATTGGGTATTTTAAGAGACTGATCAGGAAGGGTGGTCAAAGGAAATTTGCTTTATTTGTATGTTTTAAGTTTTTTACGATGAGAATATAAATATATTACATGTATATTAAAAAATAAATTTTGATCTATCTGTCCTGTTGAATGTTATGTGGAATTAAAAAGAATATAGTATTTCTGATGGGTATTATCTTAGAAGAAGGTTAAGACACTGTAAAATACATATGGATATATATACATTTATACAATATGTAAAAATAGGCTGTGAGAATGTATGTCAAATGGCTAATATGTTATCTTGGAAATGGTACTGTGAGTGGGGTAATAAAGAATGACTGTCATGTTTTGTTCTTCATAATTATACATTGTTTGAAGCCTTTGCTTTTGAATTATTTGTACAATAAAAATTATAGGTAAACAAAAGGCTGAAATGGGGGAAATATGCACTCTCACATATGAAGATGCTATAGAACTATCCCATACAGTACCCTTTAGCAACATACAGTTAATCAGCGCTTGAAATGTGGCTAGTTCTATATTGAGAAGTACTCTAAGTGTATAATAAGTGTAAAATCTGGAGTTTGAAGACTTAGTACAAGAATGTAAAATGTCTTAAGAATTTTTATACTGATCATATATTGAGATAATATTTAGATATAAGCTAAATAAAATATATTAACACGGATTTTACCTGTTTATTTTTACTTTTTTTTTTTGTTTGTTTTTGAGATGGAGTCTGTTATCCAGGTTAGAGTGCACTGGTGTGAGCTGGGCTCACTGCAACCTCTGCTGCCTCCCAGGTTTAAGCTATTCTCCTGCCTCAGCCTCCCAAGTAGCTGGGATTACAGGTACCGGCCACCACACCCAGCTAATTTTTATATTTTAGTAGAGATGGGGTTTTAACCATGTTGGCCAGGCTGGTCTTGAACTCCTGATCTCAAGTGATCCACCCGCCTTGAAGCCTCCCAAAGTGTTGGGATTATAGGCATGAGCCACCGCACCTGGCCTATTTTTACTTTTTAAAATGAGGCTACTAGAACATTTAAAATTACATATGTAGTTTGTGTTGTATTTCCATTGAACAGCATGCTATAGAAAATGGGCAAAATAGGCTGGGCGTGATGACTCATGCCTGTAATCTCAGCACTTTGGGAGGCCAAGGCGGGTGGATCATTGGAGGGCAGGAGTTCTAGACCAGCCTGACCAACCTGATGAAAACTTATCTCTACTAAAAATACAAAATTGGCCAGGCGTGGTTGTGTATGCCTGTAATCCCAGCTGCTTGGGAGGCTGTGGCAGGAGAATTGCCTGAACCCGGGAGGTGGAGGTTGTGGTGAGCCGAGACTGCGCCACTGCACTACAGCCTGGGCGACAGAGTGAAACTCCATCTCAAAAAAAAGAAAATAGGCAAAATAATGAATAGGTAATTCATAGGAGAAATATATATGATAGATATATGGAAGACGGTGAGTTACCTAACCAGAGAAATGAAATAAAAAAAAAAATTGCCATTCAAGTTGGCAATGTATAAAATAATTGTTTATACCAGATATTGGCAAGATTATACAGAAACAAGCATGTTTACATACCAATGGGAATATAAAATGATACTATTAATAAATTTTTGGAAAGCAACTTGATACCCAGTAATTTTCCTTCTATAAGTATTGTCCTACCTAAATACTCAGTATATACAAGAGGATGTTCAAAGTAGTATGATTTATTAAGCAAAAAACTGGAAACCATCTTAATGTCCACCAATGGAAGGTAGCTAAAATAAATTCTGGTACATCCATATAATAAAATGCTGTACACCTGTTTAAAAGGATATGATTGATGTACTATATATTGCTATTGAAGGATATCTATAATATATATAATAAAAAATATACTATTAATTGACTAGCATAATTTTATTTGGGTTTGAAAAATAACATGTTTGTTTATAATGCATGAAATAAATCTGGAAAAACAAATACCAAACTGTTAACTGTGGTAGTCAGGACTGGGTCTTCAGGTTCTCCCTCCTCCCCTGTCTGTACTATCTGCTCAGTAAATTTTTTGTGTTTGAGATTTTTGTGGAGTATGTGCTTATAAATAACATTTGTTTGGAGAGGAAAGCTTAATTAAGGGAGACAATGTTTGTGCAAAATTGCTTAAAGGAAATGGAGTAGATTACTGGTATAAGTACTCTAAAATGTCTTTCTGAATTAAGTCAGAGTTAGATGGTTGTGTCTCTAACCCCCATCTTATTGATATTATGCTATCAGCCTGTATTGAGAGACTTTATAGGTAAAGTCCAATTTAGGCTGTTTGGTAATGTCTACTAAAATTACAATGTTCATATGCTGTAACCTGCTACTTCCATTTCTAGAATTTATTTTTGGAAGCACATATCCATCCACAGACCTATATTTACATACATTTATGAAGAATGTTTATTGTAGCATTAATTGTGGTTGTGAAAAGTTGGTAACATGAAAAAAGCAGAACAATGAAGTATAATTTCGTTTTTATAAAAGTGGAATTTGTTAATGTATAAATAGGAAATATCTGGAGCAATCTATTCAAAATGGCTAATTATTATTTTCTTGGTAATCAACTTTCACTTTCTGTTATACTTTTTTAAATGTTTAATTTTTCAGGTTGTTTCAAGGATCTTATGCCAATTGACATTTGTGTCAGCTAGGCGTTAACATAGTACTTATTTTTTTTTATCTATTGTATGGTTCCTTGCATTGTCATTAGCCTTTTTTTTTTTTTGAGATGGGGTTTCACTCTGTCACCCAGGCTGGAGTACAGTGGCACAATCTTGACTCACTGCAACCTCCACCTCACAGCCTCAAGCAATCCTCCTTCCACAACCTTTCGAGTAGTTGGAACCACAGGCTTATGCCACCATTGCTGGCTAATTTTTTTGTATTTTTGGTAGAGACAGGGTTTCGCCATGTTGCCCAGGCTTGTCTTGAACTTCGGAGCTGAAGGTGATCCACCTGCCTCGGCCTCCCAAGTGCTAGGATTACAGGCATGAGCCACTGTGCCAGGCCAGCCCTTCACTGTTTCATGTGAATACGTATCCTTCTATTTTTCCAGACTACTAGTTACTCTACTTTTGCTTGCACTGTAACCTCTGCTTAGAATGTTTTCCTTCACATTCATTCATTTTAACAAATGTTTTGATGTGTAGAGCCTAAGCTAATTTGAATGCAAGTTGAAATGCACATATCTGGTTGAGTTATGGGAACTGATTTGCATGTGTCTTTCTCTTTTTTGGCTTGAAGAGGAGAGAAATTTTTGCTTAGACACTTGATGGCCCAGGAGATCAAGTAGTCCATCTCTAGCTCTGCCCTTTGGACTGTTGTCTGAGCCTAAAGAAAAAAGACAAAGAAAGCTTGCCTTGGGAGGCTGAAGTGGGAGGATCACTTGAGCTCAGGAGTTCGAGACCAGCTGGGCAACACAGGGAGATCGCACCTCTATACAAAATTTTAAAAAATTAGCTGGGTTTGGCAGCATGCTCCTGTGGTCCCAGCCACTTGAAAAACTGAGGTAGGAGAATCACTTGAGCCTGGGAGGATGAGGCTGCAGTGAGCCATGATTATGCCACTGCATTCCAGCCTGGACAACATTGACTATCTCAAAAAGATATATATCTAAAAAAGAAAAGAAAAATTGTAAAAAAAAAAATCTGTACTTTCTCAACTGCTCTTTCTTCTGCATCTAAATTTATATATGCCTTCGTTCATTCTTATTGGCCTTCCTGAATTTTATTCTCAGAGCCAGAAATATCTGTCCCAGGTTCCAACTTCATGTTCTAGAGCTGTCTACTACTTCTTTTTTTGGCCCTAACTTGGGTTAGGTAACTTCTCTTCCATCTCCTTTTTATAAATTAAATATTTCTTTCTTTTTTTGTATAAAAATAGTTTTGTTCTTTCACCTAAGAAGTAAAGCCTTATCATAACTCTGCCTTCCTTTCCTTAATCTTATCTTTTCTCCTATTTATTTATTTATTTTGAAATGGAGTTTCACTCTCGTTGCCCAGGCTGGAATGCAATGCGCAATTGGCTTACCGCATCCTCTGCCTCCCAGGTTCAAGCGACTCTCCTGCCTCAGCCTCCTGAGTAGCTAGGATTACAGGTGTGCGCCACCACACCTGGCTAATTTTATATTTTTTAGTACAGACAGGTTTCTCCATTTTGGTCAGGCTGGTCTCAAAACTCCTGACCTCAGGTGATCTGCCCACCTTGGTCTCCCAAAGTGCTGGGATTACAGGCATGAGCCACCCCACCCGGCCTCTCCTATTTATTTTTTGGGAGGAAATCTTGCTCTGTTTGCAGGACAGTGGTGCTGTCTTGGCTCCCTGCAACCTCCACTTCCCAGGTTCAAACTATTATTCTCCTGCCTCACAGGCGCTACCCACCATGCCCGACTAATTTTTGTATTTTTAGTACAGATAGGGTTTTACCACATTGACCAGACTGGTCTCCTGACTTCAAGCGATCTGCCTGCCTTGGCCTCCCAAAGTGCTGCGATTATAGGCATTTGTCACCATGCCCTGGCTCTTACCCTTATTTTAACACATTTATTGCCTAAGCCACTTCAATTTGGCTTTTATACCATAACTGTGCTAGAACTGCACTTACTACAGATTCCCAACACTAATAGCTGAGTCTTAACTTCTGTGACATAACCATTTTCTCCTTGAAACTCTTAACTCTGTATCCTGATTCTCTTGTTTCTGAACCTCTGTTTCTCACTTTTTTTTTCTTTTTTTTTTGAGATGGAGTCTTACTTTGTCACCCAGGCTGGAGTGCAGTGCATGATTTCGGCTCACTGCAATCCCTGCCTCCCAAATTCAAGCCATTCTTCTGCCTCAGCCTTCTCAGTAGCTGGGATTACAGGCACACGCCACCACACCCAGCTAATTTTTGTATTTTTAGTAGAGATGGGGTTTCACCATGTTGGCCAGGCTGGTCTTGAACTCTTGACCTTGTGATCCGTCTGCGTCGGCCTCCCAAAGTGCTGGGATTACAAGTGTGAGCCACCAGGCCCAGCGTGACTATTCTTGTTTCTTTTCATATATATTATTTCCCTGGATAGTGTCATTCATCCACATGATTCAATTTTTCCCAATCCCTAATGACTACCAAATCTGAGTTTCTAAATAGAGTTTTTTACTATCTCTTGAACACTTCCATCTAGATGTCTTTGTGGGTATATCAGATTAGGTGTGCTCAAAATTGATCATTTTGTTGTTCATCCCCCAAATCTGACACCCAGATTCCTACTTTCTTAGAGCTTCTGTCTTGATTACTATTACTGCTCTATAGTACCCAAGATAGAAACCCATCTGTGATCCTCGTCTTTCATCTTCCACATTTAGCTGATCAGAAAATCCTATCTATTCTACCTTTGAAATACCTCTTCTCCATTGCTCAAGTTCAAGTTCTCACTGCCTGGACTATGACAGTCACTTCCAGATTGGTGTGTTTGTCTCAAGACTCAAAAATCCAGTTTGTTCCTATACTGCTTGTCAAAATTGTCTTCCTCTCCTCTTAAAAGACCAGTCTTCTTACATATTTTTTTAATGTGCTTTCTCTGGATAATGTAATTCACTGATATTACAAATAGTCCCAATCTCTGATAACTACCAAATCTCGGCCTCTAACTAGAATGTATTCTGTGCGTGTGTGTGTTTTCTTTTTTGAGAACACGGGATCTATAATGACACAACTTGTAGACCAAATGCTGAACAAAAGAGACACAATGGGCTACATAATTCCATTCATATGAAGTTCCTTAACAGACAGAACTAATCTATGGTGTTAGAAGTTGGGATCATGTTTCCCAGCTCCTTTCCAGCTTCTGGTGTGACAGAGGCTGGAAGGGAGCATGAGGGGACTTTGGAGAACTGTGAGGATTTTGACTTTTTGATTTCCTTCATCTTGGTGGTGGGTAAACAAGTACATTCAACTTTTTTTTTTTTTTTTTTTTTGACGGAGTTCAGTTTTGTTGCTCAGGCTGGAGTGTAGTGGCGTGAACTTGGCTCACTGCAATCCCTACCTCCTGGGTTTAAGCGATTCTCCTGCCTCAGCCTCCTGACTAGCTGGGACTAAAAGCGCATGCCACCATGCCTGGCTAATTTTTGTATTTTTAGTAGAGACGGGGTTCCAACATGTGGGCCTAGCTGGTCTCAAACTCCTGACCTCAGGTAATCCGCCTGCCTCGGCCCCCCAAAGTGCTGGGATTATAGGCATGAGCCACCGTGCCCTGCCAAGTACACTCAACTTAATACTGTGTTTTAAATGCTGGCTCTCCGTGACTTACACAGTGATGTCCAAGATCAATAGCATGACTTACTGTTTTTCTTAAATTGCGTGATCTTGGTTACTTACTTTATCTCTTTGGCTTCTGTTTGTTTTTTTATATTATTTTGTTTTAGAGACACTGTCTGACTTTGTCACCCAAGCTGGAGTGCAGTGGTGTAATTATAGCTCGTTGTAACCTTGACTCCTGGGCTCAAATGATCCTTTTGTCTCAGCCTCCTGAGTAGCTAGAACTACAGGTTTGTGCCACCATGCCCAACTAATTTTTTAATTTTTTGTAGAGAAAGAGTTTCCCTGTGTTGCCCAGGCTAGTCTTGAGCTCCTGGGCTCAAGTGATCCTCTCACTTTGGCCTCCTGAAGTGCCAGGATTGCAGGCATGAGCCACGAACCACAACTGACCTATTTAGTTGTTTCTGAAATGAAGAGTATGGAATTCAGTGTGTCGTAATTTATCTCTTAAAAAAAAATCAGATGAAATCTTAATGGAGACATCTCAATATATAACACAAAAGCAGAGCTATTCTCATTGAAGTTGGTATCCCTTCTAACCTTCCCCTTTCCTCCCTACCCCTCCTTTGTTGTACCTCCTTTAAACTTTTAGAACTCCAAGGAGCATAATTTGAAGACTCCTGGGTTTCTAAAGGTCTCTTTTAACTCTTTCTTTTGAGACAGAGTCTCACTCTGTTGCCCAGGCTGGAGGGCAGTGGCGCAATCTCAGGCCACTGCAAACTTTGCCTCCCAATTTCAAGCAATCTTCCCACCTCAACCTCCTGAGAAGCTGGGACTACAGGCATGGACCGCCACACCTAGCTAATTTTTGTCTTTTTTTTTTAGAGATGGGGTTTTGTTGTGTTGCCCAGGACTCAAATAATCTGCCTGCCTTGGCCTGCTAAAGTGCTGGGATTACGGTTGTGAGCCATCACACCTGGCCTCTTGTATCTCTTAAGATGAAGTGACTTCTTTGAAATTATATCACTCTCAAATCACACAGTTTTTGAATAGGAGTAGTTTTGTTGTTATATTGGCTCTTGTGCTTTCCTTCTTTTAACTAGTCCTTCTCTCAGGTTCAGAAACTTCCTTTCTTTGTAACAGAGCCTATCTGCACTCTGTACAATGTCATTCACTCCAAGGACACTTGGAGTTCACTTGGTTTGCCACTGATCTCATGTTAGATAATTCTTACACAAATATCACCTCCTTGATTACATGTACCTTACTTTGATTTACCTCTCAAGTAGTGTTCCTTCTGTTTTCTGAGTTCTTATGACATTCCCCAAATCCCTTTATTATTATTTTTGTAAAGATGGGGATCTTGCCATGTTGCCTGGGCTAGTTTTGAACTCCTGGCCTCATCAATCCTCCTTCCAACAACTTGGTCTCTTGAGTTGTTGGAATTATAGCTGTGAGCCACTGCACCTGGTCAAATCCCTTTATTTTAATGATCATTCATGTTTGATGAATAAATGAATGGTAGAATGAAAGAATGAATGCATAGGTGGGGAATATATGTATTCTGTAAATGTCATCTTACTGTAGAAACTATAAAGTAGTAGGTAATTTTGCCCCAGCCCTTCTCGTGTTGATGAAAAGGACCAAACCCTCTAAAATATTTGAAGAGATTTATTCTGAACCAAATATCAGTGACAAGACCTGTGACACAACCTTCAAGAGGTCCTGAGAACATGTGCCTAAGGTGGTTGGGGTACAGCTTGTTTTTATACATTTTAGGGAGACAAGAGACTTCAATCAAATACATTTAAGAAATACACTGGTTCTGTCCAGAAAGGTGGAACAATTTGAAGAGGGAATGGGCTTCCCATTTATAGGTAGATTTAAAAATTTTCTGGTTGACAATCGGTTGAGTTTATCTAAAGACCTGGGATCAACAGAAAGCAAAAGACTGGGTTACGATGATAAGAAGTTATAAAGACCAAAGTGTTTTTTTTTTTTTTTGAGATGGAGTCTCACTTTGTTGCCCAGTCTGGAATGCAGTGGCATGATCTCGGCTCACTGCAACCTCTGCCTCCCTTGTTCAAGCAATTATCCTGCCTCAGCCTCCCGAGTAGCTGGGACTACAGGTGCATACCACCACGCCTGGCTAATTTTTTTGTATTTTTAGCAGAGATGGGGTTTCACTGTGTTAACCAGGATGGTCTTAATCTTCTGAGCTCGTGATTCACCCGCCTTGGCCTCCCAAAGTTCTGGGATTACAGGCGTGAGATGAAGCCTCTGAGTAGCAGGCTTCTGAGAGGATAGATTGTAAATGCTTCTTATCAGACTAAGTTTGTGTTGATGTTAATGCCAAGAGAGGTTTAATGAGGCATATTTGATCCCCGCTTCCCATCATTGCCTGAACCAGCCTCAGATTAAACTTTTAACAGTGCCCTGGACAAGAAGGAAGTCCATCAGATGGTTGGGGGGGCCTTAGAATTTTATTTTTGGTTTATATTCATATAGAACTGACCTTGGTCTCCTTGGGAACTAAATGAGGCAGGAACATTTTTCTCAACTAATCAGTAAGTATAGTTTGAAAGTTGGCTGTGTGTACCTAGTACGTGCTGGGAGTGGCAGAGGCACTAGAGAAAGTTTTATAAAATATACCTGAAGGAGGGCCGGGCGCGGTGGCTCAAACCTGTAATCCCAGCACTTTGGGAGGCCGAGGCGGGTGGATCACAAGGTCAGGAGTTTGAGACCATCCTGGTCAACATGGTGAAACCCCGTCTCTACTAAAAATACAAAAAATTAGCTGGGCATGGTGGCGCGTGCCTGTAATCCCAGCTACTCAGGAGGCTGAGGCAGGAGAATTGCTTGAACCCAGGAGACGGAGGTTGCGGTGAGCCGAGATCACGCCATTGCACTCCAGCCTGGGTAACAAGAGCGAAACTCCGTCTCAAAAAAAAAAATATATATATATACCTGAAGGAAGCTGGGTGCAGTGGTGTGCACCTGTAGTCCCAGCTACTTGGGAGGCCGAGGTGGCAGGAGGATCTCTTGAGCTTAGGAGTTTGAGTCTAGCCTGGGTAATTTTTTTCTTAAAAGAAAAAAATAAAAATAAAAGGCCAGGTGTGGTGGCCCACGCCTGTAATCTGAGCACTTTGGGAGGCTGAGATGGGCAGATCACAAGGTCGGGAATTTGAGACCAGCCTGGCCAGCATGGTGAAACCCTGTCTGTACTAAAAATACAAAAAATTAGCTGGGCATGGTGATGCACACCTGTAATCTCAGCTACTTGGGAGGTTGAGGCAGGAGAATCACTTGAACCCAGGAGGCGGAGGTTGCAGTGAGCCGAGATCATGCCACTGTACTCCATCCTGGGCTGTAGATCGAGACTGTGTCCTCCCACCCCCACCTCCAAAAATACGCACGTGCATGCGCGCACGCACACACACACACACCCTCTCTCTCTCTCTCTCTCTCTCTCTCCCCCCCTCTCTCTCTCTCTGTGTGCAGGAAATTGGTGATTGTGCTTTTGAATGTCAGATTATTAGTCAAATTTATTTAATAAAAATGATTCAAAATATTGAATCATGAAGTAATGACAAAACCCGAGCCACCTTCCTCACTCTCAATAAAAAACATTCAGAATTCAGTGGGAAATCTTTCCTTAAAAATATATTTGAAAGAAAGAAAAGCTAAGTTACAGGAGAGCCATGTTACACAACTCTGATTTCTGCAGGGTTTAATGGAAGTAGATTGGAGCCTGTTCTGCTTCCTGTTGGTTCCTTTTCTGTATCTTCATTTCATCATTGCTTCTCCCTGCTTGCCTTATTCACTTATTTTTTTGGTGTCTCAACCATATTATTTACCCAATTCATTTGTTCAGCAAATATTTATCGAGTGTTTTCTCTGGAAGATCTGGTTTAGAAAGAGGCATATGGAAGTAAATAAAAATGGTCTCTGCCCAGGACATGTGAAACAGGAAATTGTGAAATTGAAATACAGTGTGATAAATGAGTTTATTGTGGTGTAAACAAGTGTATGGACACATAGGAGATAGTGACTAACTGCCTGGGAGGATAGAAGTCTTTCAAAGAAAAGATAACATTTGAATTGGGAATTGAAGAATGAAAAGAAAGTGTGATGACCATGACAAAGGGAACAACTCTTTGTGAAGGAGTAGAGGAGAGAAAAAAAGTCACTGTTTCAAAACAGGTTGGTATACATAGGACTTATGAAAATGGAAAGTGCTTAGAAAATGTGATAAAGTATGAGATACTGAAGAGGGTCATATTTCATATTAAGAAGTTTGGACTTTAACTTGTTATCATTGGAAGATTTTCTAAGCAGGAAAGGGACATTAATGAGTGCTTTCCAAAAAAACTAGTAGCTGTGTGGAAGGGTCTGAGGCAAGAACATTTATTTAGCTTGTATTCATACTATACAATTAGTAAATATCCCAGGTGATACGAGCGTGCAAGTTGGAAAACTTTTAAAAACAGAGCACTGGGCCAGGCTCAGTGGCTCATGCCACTAATTCCAGCACTTTGGGAGGCTGAGGTGGGTTGATCACCTGAGGTCAGGAGTTCCGAGATCACCCTGGGCAACGTGGAGAAACCCCATCTCTACTAAAAATGCAAAAATTAGCTGGGCATAGTGGCAGACCCTGTAATCCCAGCTACTCGGGAAGCTGAGGCATGAGAATCACTTGAACTCGAGAGGCGGAGGTCGCAGTGAGCCAAGATCATGCTATGGCAGTCCAGCCTGGGGAATAGAGCAAGACTCTGTCTCAGGGGGAAAAAAAAAAAAAGCACTAGAAGTCTGGGCACAGTGGATCTTGCTTGTAATCCCAGCACTTTGGGAGGCCAAGGTGGGGAGGTTCACTTGAGCCCAGGAGTTGGAGACCAGCCTGGGAAATGGAGTGAGGTCTCATCTCTACAAAAAAATAAAAAAATTAGCCTAGCATGGTTAAAAAAATTGAAAAATTAGCCTGGCCTAGTAGTTCCAGCTACTCAGGAGGCTGAGGTGGGCAGATCACTTGAGCACAGGTGGTAGAGATTTCAGTAAGCCAAGATAGCGCCACTGCATTCCAGCCTTCATGGCAGAGTGATACCCTGTCTTAAAACACCCAGAGCACTGGACATGTACATCAGAGATGTGGTTTCTGAGACCTTTGCTACTAACTTGTGATCTTTTACGAGTGTCTAGTTTTCCCATCTTGAAAATTGAGGGTTTTAGACTAAATAATAATTGTAATCCTTTTTTTTTTGAGACGAAGCTTTGCTCTTGTTGCCTAAGCTGCTGGAGTGCAGTGGCGCAATCTCAGCTCACCACAACCTCTTCCTCCCAGGTTCAAATGATTCTCTTGCCTCAGCCTCCCAAGTAGTTGGTATTACAGGCATGTGCCACCACGCCTGGCTAATTTTAGTATTTTTAGTAGAGACGGGGTTTCTCCATGTTGGTCAGGCTGGTCTTGAACTGCTGTTCTCAGGTGATCCGCCCACCTTGGCCTCCCAAAGTACTGGGATTACAGGTGTGAGCCACCTATTCTGGCCATGTAATTCTTTCTGTAACTGCGCTTCTTAACAAACAAAAACCTCAACCCTCGTCGTGCAGGGTGGTTCACACCTGTAATCCCAGCACTTTGGGAAGTTGAGATGAGCAGATCACCTGAGGTCAGGAGTTGGAGACCAGCCTGGCCAACATGGCGAAACCCCATCTCTACTAAAAATAAAAAAAAGTAGCCAGGTGTGGTGGCATGCGCTCGTAGTCCCAGCTACTTGGGAGGCTGAGGCAGGAGAATTGCTTGAACCCAGGAGGTAGAGGTTGCAGTGAGCCGAGACTGTGCCACTGCACTCCAGCCTGGGCCACAGAACAAGACTTTGTCTCAAAAACGAAACAGAACCCTCAACCTTAATTAGTGACTTTTCACTTGTAATGGCTATGACTTTTTTTTTCCTGAGTCTTACTGACCCTTTGTAAAAGAAGGATATCCTGCTTTTGTTCTAGCATTTCTACGTTTTTCTGTCTTAGTATGAATATGTTTTCTACATTGTCCGAAGTACGTTTGGCAATTACTCCAAATTGCATCTGAATCATATTAAATCGAAGCAGTGTTTTTTGCCTTATGCCTGCCATTTACTCAGTATATTTTCTTGGTTTCTACAAAGGTAACAATGCTAGTTCTCCATTAATTTTTAATGAGCAGGAAAACCATATGAATATTCTAAAAACCATACATAATTAGCAGTGTTCCAAATACATGATGACTGCAAATTTGCCAAAATTGCCTGTCACTACATGTCATCATCTCCTGTGGAGTAGAAAGGGGTGTTTGTTGGATGCTGACTTCAGTTGCACTTGCCTGAAACAGGCACCAGTCATATACTTGGGAGATGCTAGTTACCCTTTTCTTCCTTTCAGAGAGTTATACTAAGAGATAAGACACAATTTGCACTCCCTAATTTATGTATGTGATTGATACTGTCCCGTGTGTTGGGAGTCATCTCTGGCTTGTTTTTCTGCTCCTGGACAAATGTGCTAACATTAAGTTGTCCTGCTGTTTGCAGGAACCTGTGACACATTATCTCCATTTAAGAGAGGAAGAGGCAGATAAAGCCCATGGGAAGTTCATGGGCTTTAGAATTAGATAGGCTTGGGATTGCATTCTGGCTTCATGACATACTGAATTTGGGCAAGTAATTTAACCTCTTCAGTTTCTTCTGTGAAATGAGTACAGTATCATCTGCCTTGCAGGGATATTGTGAGAGGAGTATCAGTATTATCAAAGATGCCTAGGAGTACCTGGCACCTGGTAGATAAGTCTACAAGCTTCTCAGTGTCTGAAGCTTCTTGTGCAGAACCTGAAACATACTAGATTTGCAGTGAATAGTCAGCATGACACAGTACATCTACTGTGATCAACAGAAGTGTATTGAATTAATGGTAAACAGTACATGTTAACTTATTAATTGGTTTTTGAAAAATGTAAAAGTTTTTGGTAACTGTTGCATTTTCAGAATTTCAATTATAATTATTATTCAAATACTACTCTGCAAATAGACCAGTGGAATTGTTAAGCATTAGGTAATTATTCC
>NW_016107316.1:15837786-15845537 GCF_001604975.1 Cebus imitator | reverse complement strand
TCCTCTTGTTGCCCAGGCTGGAGTGCAATGGTGCGATCTCGCCTCACTGCAACCTCCACCTTCTGGGTTCAAGTGATTCTCCTGCCTCAGCCTCCCAAGTAGCTGGGATAACAGGCATGTGCCACCACGCCTACCTAATTTTGTATTTTTAGTAGAAACAGGGTTTCTCCATGTTGGTCAGGCAGGTCTCGAACTCCTGACCTCAGGTGATCTGCCCTCCTCAGCCTTCTAAAGTGCTCGGATTACAGGCATGGGATTTCAGGTATGTTATTTAAAACATACCCAAAATGATATGTTTTAAAAGGTTATTGGTGCCAACAAAATATACTACCGTATTTATATATTACCACAATCAGATGTTAATACAACATAAATGTTAAATATATTATGGTACCTATATGCATGGGTGGCTAAATTCCACATACCAGATGATAAACATTCTGTAATACTAGTACCTTCAGCTTTATCCAAGGGATTCATTCTTATTGCCAGTAATATTATTAATATTTGGTTCATTCTCAGGCTTTATTTCAGAATTATGCCTGTGATTCTTGAGCATCTACTATTTGGCATTCTTTTTTGTTTCTTTCCAAGCTAAACTATATCCAGCTTTATTAAAGATAATTTCCATAAACATGACATTTCAGGCAGGAGATGGGCAAATAATCATTAACAGTATACAACTAACTTACTTTCTCTCTCTCTCTCTCTCCTTCCTTCCTTTCTTTTCTTTCTTTCTTTTTTCCCCTTCCCCTTTTTCTTCTCTTTTGAGATGGAGTTTTTGCTCTTGTTACCCAGTCTGGAGTGCAATGGCGCAATGTTGTCTCACTCTAGCCTTCACCTCCTGGGTTCAAGTGATTTTTCTGCCTCAGCCTCTCGAGTAGCTCGGAGCCACCATGCACAGCTAATTTTATATTTTTAGTAGAGACAGGGTTTTACCATGTTGGCCAGGCTGGTCTCCAACTTCTGACCTCAGGTAATCTGCCAGCCTCGGCCTCCCAAAGTGCTGGGATTACAGGTGTGAGCCACCGCACCTGGCCGCAACAACTTTCAAACTCGCTTCTTCAGTAGACTACCAAAAATCAGAAAGCCACTCTAAAATCCAATGATGCTCTGAACAGGGAACATTTAGAGTGAGGGTTGACATTTCACATTTAGCATATTGTTTAACAACTTTTCACAAGCCGGCCCTGACTTTCAGGAAGTGAAATGAAAATGGCAGAATTTATCTGAATATCCACAATCTAGGAATGGAACAACTGCTTTTTTGACAGGTGCCATCTCATTGGCATCTCTGGAAAGTCCAGATTGCTTGACACACTGGTAACTAATGATTGGGGGTCAGGTTCCAACAGATGTCTGAGTTTAAGGGAGTTAAGTCTATGCTGAAAGATGGAAAGGGAAACGAGGACATAAAGACAAATTTGTTTTTCCATATCCTAAGGCTTTTGTGCCAAGGTGGTCATGTGTTCAAAGTCAGGGAATCCCTCCTCCTGGGAGCCAAGAGGAAGGAAGTCTCTCAAAACTAGAAGGGAAAGGTGTTTTCCCAACATTAGTCCAGCTTTGGACTAATTCTTTTAGTGACATATGGCCCTTCCCCCAAAATCAACAATGAAATGTTCTTTCTGTGTGCTAACAACATAGCTTAAAAAAAAAAAAGTAGGCCAGGTGCAGTGGCTCACACCTGTAATCCCAGCACTTTGGGAGGCCAAGACAGGCGGATTACCTGAGGTCAGGAGTTGGAGACCAGCCTGGCCAACATGGTGAAACCCCGTTTCTACTAAAAATACAAAAAAATTAGCTGGGTGTGATGGCACGTGCCTGTAATTCCAGTTACTTGGGAGGCTGAGACAGGAGAATTGCTTGAACCCAGGAGGCGGAGGTTGTAGTGAGCCGAGATCCTGCCATTGCACTCCACCTTGGGCAACAAGAGTGAAACTAAGTCTCAGAAAAAAAAAAGGAAAATATTCTGCGTTTTTATAAAACTTGATTAAAAAATACTATTTCAAATTGTACAGTCATCAGAAGTACACAATTATAAAAGTGTATACACTACACTTGGCATCTCCAGCACCTTCAGCTTTCTGTGCCTGGTCTGTTTTGGCATCTCCATTTTCTGCATGGTTATTCCCCTCCTTGCCAGCATCAGCTTTTCCCTTTTTCCCTTTGGTACCTTTCTCCCTTCTTTACAGGAGCCATTTTAGGCTTGGGCTCTGGCTTTGGAGGAGAGCAGGTTTAGCAGACAACCTCTGGGATCTTCCCTGTGGTTTGTCCTTCACCTTGGTGTTACCTCCTTTAGCATCCTCTCCAGCCTTTCTCTTGGGTGTGGTGTTGGCCAGGGGTTGGGCTCAGGATGTAGCAGCGTGCAGGCTTTGGTCAGTCCGGGCTTGTTCTCGCCTCTTCTTTTAAACGGGTCCCTATTTGGCATTCTTTTGTGTTCACAGAATACATGATGACCCACAAATGGTTCCAGACCGATAGATGATTGTAAGTTTTAGACCTAGATCTAACTGATTAGGCCTTGTGTCTGTGGGATCCCGTTCCTCATTGGTCTTTCTGTTGTTAGAGCCATCTTTAGTAATTCACATGCTATTATGCAGTTATAAAATGCATTATTTGCAATGGATTTTCTCCCACGTTTTAAAATGGTCTTAGCCACAGAAAACTAATAAATAAGGACCCTTGCTACTACATATCTGCTAAGTAGATAGTTTGTTTTCAGGCATATAGCTTATTTTGTTTTAACATTACTTATGATTTAAAATTGAGGAAGTAAAAATATATTTGTTTGCAGTATTTCTGTATTTGAGGAAGTTGTAGTCATAACTTGATTTATGGGACTTCCTTCTGTGTTCATTTTTAAAGCTAGCTATATCACAGTTCACCAACTCTCACAAACTATAATTCTGGGAGTCATCTCTGGTTACTTTTATTCCATAATCCCTCATATTCAAAGAGTCACAGAGCTCTGCTTGTAGTTTGAGCCCTTCACTGCTTTTCCAGTTTATTCCATCTTCTCTGTCCCTGCTGCCAGGGTCCTAGATCAGGTGCCAGATATTGTTCTCATCTCTGCCCTGGTTGATCTTCCTGCTTTAGTCTTGTCCTTATTCTTTACAATTGTTTGTCTGTCTAAACTGAAATCTATTGGTGTCACTCTTTAAAACCTTTCAAAATTCCTGTCAGCTCCAGTTTCAAGTCCAAGGTTCTTAACATTATAACTAATTCTTACTCATCTTTTAAGACTCAACACAGTACCTCCTTTAGGAGTTCCTGACCATCCCACCATGGTTTTGGCATTTTTCTGTATAGTAAGCAACTTCAATACCTAGAGCTTACCTTCTGAGAAAGGAATGAAGAAACCCTACTTGGATGAAATTTCCTCCTTCCCAGGAAGAGTAGGGTGACAGCTGAAATATAAGTGTGGTAATAGTTTTAAAGCTACATTGCAGTAAAGCTTATTAACATCTAAAGAAATAATGTACACTCTGAGAGAGGGTGGTATATAGTAGCAACATATAGCAAGAAGCAGAAAAGCTGGGAGTCCCGAGTAAAACTGACAGTGCCATTCAAGCATTGTTGGAGGTTTACCCCTCCCTATTGCCCAGGCCTGGCTTATCTTTGTGTAGGCAGATGTATCCGACTGTCGGTGCTTGATGCCATTTACTATCCTAATCACAATTAACTGCCTTTGCTCACCACATAATGATCGGGTTAAAACTTGATAGATTAAATAGTTTGCTCTATAGGAAGAAAATCTTGTCAGTTCTCGTAAATAAATGAATTGGATTTATATGCCAATTTTTTGTGAGTTACTTTTGGTGGTTATACTGATAGTCATATTTCTGAGTCATCAAAGCTGGGGACTAGATCCTTGAGCACACTAAATTCACTAAGATAATGGTATCCTGTAACAGTTCTTGGCAGCTTGTTAGCCAGCTTCTCTGGTGAGAAACTTTGACCACATGTATATACCACTTCATGCCTTCTTTGTTTAAATGGCTGTGCAAATATTTTTCTTAGGCTTCCAGAAATACTAATATTTAAATGATTTGGGTAAATAGATGACATATAGTGTGATCTTTTAATATAGTAGTGTTTTCCTGCAATATTATAATCCATGGCTTTAATTACTAAGTGCTTTGCTATAAATTTGATAGGCCTTCACTTCCTAACTGGTCCTACTGTCGTGGAACAGGCTGGGCATGGTCGCTCATGCCTGTAATCCTGGCACTTTGGGGAGCTGAGGCGAGTAGATCACTTGAGCTCAGGAGTTCACGGCTAGCCTGGTTAACGTGGTGAAACCCTGTCTCTACTAAAACAAACAAAAATTAGCCAGACATGGTGACGTGTGCCTGTAGACCTAGCTATTCAGGAGGCTGAGGCAGGAGAATCGCTTGAACCTGGGAGGTGAGGTTGCAGTGAGCGGAGATCATGCCACTGCACTCCAGCCGGGGAGACAGAGGGAGAGTCCATCTCCAAGAAAAAAAAAAAAAAAAAAGCAAAAAAAGCCACAAAAAGATTCATGGAACAAATTTTGAATTTATTGACAGCTGAATAATGAACTCAGGGTTTAAAATGATTCTGTACTCTCCTTTTCTGGATGTTTGCAAAATAGTAGCCATTTGTTGAATACCCTATGTGGCAGGTGGTTTACTGGATTATGTTTAAAATTATTTCTGCTGAGTATTTTTTATAGATCAGTAACCTCAGTCTCAAAACAGGTTAAATAACTTTTCCATGGTCAGTTTCAAAACAGGTTAAAAAACTTTTCCATGGTCACAGCTGGGAGAATAGCAGAGCTGGGTTTGAACCCAGAGCTGTGAATTTCCAAAGTCCCTTCTCTTACTAGTATAGAGTGCTTGCCCAGCACCTTTAGTTATGTTATGTGTTTATTTTAATAATTATGTGTGTGTTTTAGTGATTGCTTTTATACTATTTTATGAACCCCTTTAGCTCAATTAAACAGCTGCACTACATTTATTTTGAATATTGTTCTTGTTTGGGAATTTTTAAAAAATAACAGTGTGAGCTGGGTACAGTGGCTCATGCCTGTAATGCAAGTACTTTGGGAGGCTGAGGCAAGTGGGTCACTTGAGGCCAGGAGTTCAAGACCGTTCTGGTCAACATGGCAAAACTCCATCTCTACTAAAAACACAAAAATTAGCCAGATGTGGTAGAGAATTCCTGTAGTCCCAGCTACTCAAGTGGCTAAGGCATGAGAATTGCTTGAACCCAGGAGGCAGAGGTTACAGTGAGCTGAGATTGCACCACTGCACTCCAGCCTGGGTGACAGAGTGAGACTCTGTCTCAAGAAAGAAAAAAAAAAGTATGGATTTTCGTGTTACTATTATTATTATTTTTTAAGATGTAGTCTTGCACTGCTGCCCAGGCAGTAGTGCAGTGGCGTGATCTCAGCTCACGGTAATCTCCGCCTTCTGGGTTCAAGCAATTCTCCTGCCTCAGCCTCCCGAGTAGCTGGGACTATAGGCGTGCGCCACCATGCCCAGCTAATTTTTTTGAATTTTTGGTAGAGGTGGGGTTTCACCATGTTGGCTAGGGTGATCTCAATCTCCTGACCTTGTGGTCCACCCGCCTCGGCCTCCCAAAGTGCAGGGATTACAGGCGTGAGCCATCATGTCTGGCCTCATGTTATTCTTATATACTTAATTTATACAGTTGATTTATTTTCTTCTTTCCCAAATTAATTTCTACAAGAAGTTGGTTCATGCCAAGGGTTTCTTTATTCAGTATCTGCTAGTAAATATGTGACTGTTTTTTAAATTAAGGCAGCATGATTACCCTACAAAATCTCTTACCCTTCCTCAAATGTAAATTCTGCCTGCAGAAGCTCTGCATTGTTTTCTGTTGGAAGTGTGAGCTGAAGGGGACAGACATTCCTACTGCTTAGCGAGTGCACTAAGCTGTGATCTGCCCTTGTTGTATTACCAACAGCACAATGTTTTTATGTTGCAGATGGCTGAGAGCTAGCGAGGAAAACTCAGGACCATGATGGCTCAGTTTCCCACAGCTATGAATGGTAAGCAGCTTTGTGCTTGTGGCAAGATGAGGTTATGGAATTTTTTTTTTTGGTAGAGATATAAAATATTCATGTAGATAATTTTCCTTAAGCTTATAAATACAAAACTTGAAGTATTCTTGTTGAAAATATTTTGAAACACTGCGTATATCTTCTTTAAGAATATTATGTTGTAAATCCCATGGCTATAATCTGGCATGTGTGTTTGCCATTGAGCAGTTAGGAATAACTGAAAGGTATATTGTGTTTGATGCATAAAACTAGATGACAGTCTATGGCCATACTACTCTGAACATGCCTGATCTCGTCTGATCTTGGAAGCTAAGCAGGGTCGGGCGTAGTTTGTACTTGGATGGGAGACCGCTTGGGAATACCGGGTGCTGTAGGCTTTTGAAAAAAGAAAAAAAGAACTGGATGACAAAAAGCAGAGTGCTATAAGGTGAATATTAAAGGTATTTTGCTAGCATAAGATGACTGTAAACTGATGAAGCCAATAATTTAGTAATATTTATGTAAGATTACATTTTCCCTTTAGATAAGATTATATATGCCTGCATGCATAATTGTTTAATATGAAACATTTTAAAAGGAAGTGCTGGCTGGGTGCAATGGCTTATGCCTGTAATTCCAGCACTTTGTGAGACTGAGGGAGGCAGATCACTTGAGGTCAGGAGTTGGAGACCAGCCTGGTCAACATGGTGAAACCCCTTCTCTACTAAAAATACAAAAATTTGCTGAGTGTGGTGGCAGGCACCTGTAATCCCAGCTACTTGGAAGGCTGAGGCAGGAGAATCACTTGAACTCAGAGGCGGAGGTTGCACTGAGTGAAGACAGTGCCACTACATTGTAGCCTGGGAAACAAAGTGAGATTCCATCTCAAAAGAAAAAGAAAAAAGAAAATGCCTAGGTAATTTCAATAATGAAAAATTTTTAAAGTTTTGTTCTGATTGTAGTTTTAATTCTTTTCCCAAATACTGATTAACTACCCTTAATAGGCATTTACTGTGTTTGTCATTTACAATTAATTGAAAAAAATGCATTGTATTTTTAAATTGCTAAAGAAATCTAGATGCTGAGTTCTTAATTTCTGGTAAATTGTATTAGCTAATGTAGATAAATATCAGGAAATAGAGAATAAACTCAATAATTCTTTATCATTTAAATTGAAAATAGTAATATTAAAGAGCATTAAAAAAAAAAAAAAGAAGAGTTGGGAGGCTGAGGCAGGCAGATCATGAGGTCAGGAGTTCAAGACCAGCCTGACCAACATGGTGAAACCTCTTCTCTACTAAAAATACACAAAATATTAGCTAGGTGTGGCGGTGCGTACCTATAACCCCAGCTCCTCAGGAGGCTGAGGCAGGAGAATCGCTTGAACCCAGGAGACGGAGGTTGTAATGAGCCAAGATGAAGCCATTGTACTCTAACATGGGTGACAGGCAAGACTCCATCTCAAAAAAAAAAAAAAAAGGAGGGAAGAAACACCATCTTCACAAAGCTATTCTATTTTGATATTACCATCTGGTGTTAATCAGTTTTCTTAAAACTTGTTTTCAGACACAGGGCCAAATTATTACATTGTTAATAAAGAAAATACATGTTGGCCGGGCGCGGTGGCTCAAGCCTGTAATCCCAGCACTTTGGGAGGCCGAGGCGGGTGGATCACAAGGTCAAGAGATCGAGACCATCCTGGTCAACATGGTGAAACCCCGTC
>NW_016107316.1:15835217-15837541 GCF_001604975.1 Cebus imitator | reverse complement strand
ATGTTGTATATCTAAAGTTTTATGCTTCAGGATTTAGGAAAGTCTTGGAGAAGTGAATTATTTGTATAAAAAGTAGAATCAAATTCTAATGTGTGGTAAGATCCTGTGGGTCACTTAAGGATAGACTTGAGGTAAAGATTTTGTTGTTTCACATTTTACCTTTTCAGAATCTATTATTTAAGGATTAATGTGAGTATTGCTCCTATTGGGAAAATGGGGTGGGATTATAAAGATCGATGCCACAGACAATTTTTAATAATTTAATAATTTTTCCGTAATGAGTGATATCTGTAAGTTTAAAATTAGGGCAGTAATTGTAATAGTAACATGATCTACTCAAGTTTGAGGATTTTTATGCCCCATACAAATGAATTTGCATTGAACAGTTGAATTGTAAAGTTCAACCAACATGTTAATCAGGTTTATAAGCAAAATTAACATAAAGCAGTATAGTCCCAGACCTTCTTTATTCTGCTTCTTCCATTCCATAAACATTTATCTACTTCGCAGCTCATTGCGTTATATATAAGAGGTAACATTGAGAACAAATGAAATATTCAACAACAAAAGAATGATTATATGAGTAATCGTCCAAAATTTTGGAAAATTCATTTAGAAGTCGTTTATAGGCATAGAGATAGTAATTTTTTTAAAAAAAACTTCTGGAGAATTAATTGCAAATGTAGACTGAGGTATACCTTCCTACTTAGAAGACTGAAGATAACTTAGACATATCTAATTTAAGTTCAATTCAAGGTTTAAGATGTTACTGAAAGCAGCATTCATGTATGGTATTCTACTTTGTAATATAGTATAGTAGTTTATAAAACTTTGCTCCTCATGAATTGTTAAATTTTTTTGATGGCCATTGCTATTGGGACTTGTCTATAAGTATGCCTGTGTGTGAATGTGTGTGTACATATATGTGTGTGCATATATATATATGTGTGTGTATATATATGTGCATATATGTATAAAAATATGTGTATATGTGTATGTATATGTAAAAACAGATGACACTGCTTACTGGATGAGCCCTAGCCTCTAGTAGATATTCTGTAAATGTAAAATGTTTCTTTTTCATTGACTATCAGAGCTTGCTTGAAAGAGCTGGCAGGTAAGATGAGAATAAGCAACAGAAATGTTTATGAGAATCCTATATTTTCAATATCAGTAATGAGTTGGGGGAAGCAGTTAGAATTTTAATATTTTCTAACATTACTATTAGACATTGTAAAAGGTTGTTAGCTTTTTAGGGAAATATTAGACCTCAACCCCTAAACTTAGATTTTTCTGCCTCTTTGATAAGGCTTACAGGTAAGTATAGACAAGATTGGGAGGTTTTTACTGAAGTTCAAAGTAACAAACTTTTGCCTCTTTAAGGGGTTCTGTTAGTTGATATATTCTAAATAAGAAAGCCAGGATCGAATTAACTATTTTAAAATTGGCTTTGAATTACATGTATTGGCCAGTTTTCTTATTTCAGTGTTTTGTTTGTTTGTTTTGAGACAGGGTCTCCACTCTGTTGCCCAGGTTGGAGTGTAGTGGTACGAACACAGCTTACTGTAGGCTTGACTTCCTAGATTCAAGCAATCCTCCTGCCTCTGCCTCCTGAGTAGCTGGGACCACAGGCATGAGCCACCACACCCAGCTAATTTTTACATTTTTGTAGAGATGGAGCCTCACTACGTTGCCCAGGCTGATTTTGAACTCCTGGGCTCAAGTAGTTCTCCCACCTTAGCCTCCCAAAGTGCTTGGATTACAGCCATGAGCCACCACGCCTGACCAGTGTTATCTTTTTGTTCCTAGAAAATTCTTGGTACATTAATACTTTATGTTTTAATCTGAGTAATTTTTTTTTAATTTGAGACCGAGTCTTGCTCTATTGCCCAGGCTGGATTGCAGTGGCACGATCTCCGCTCACTGCAACCTTTGCCTCCTGGGTTCAAGTAATTGTTCTGCCTCAGACCAAGTAGCTGGGAGTACAGGCGCATGCCACTATGCTCGGCTAATTTTTGTATTTTTAGTAGAGATGGGGTTTCACCATATTAGCCAAGCTGGTCTCGAACTCCTGACCTCATGATCTGCCTGCCTTGGCCTCCCAAAGTGCTGGGATTACAGCTGTGAGTCACCACGCCTGGCCTAATCTGATTAATTTTTTAAAAGGTTTTTTGAATACTACTTAAAAATTATTATAATGCTTTAGAGAACATTTTTATTCTCTAGGTTAACATTAATCCTAATAATATATAATCATGATTGTTGTGTGTGATTTTCTTGGCTGGTAGAGTCTCTTAAATATTAGAGTCTGTGAATTCCTTTAA
>NW_016107316.1:15827572-15835097 GCF_001604975.1 Cebus imitator | reverse complement strand
TTGAGACAGGGCCTTGCTCTGTCCCTCAGGCTGGAGTGCAGTGGCATGAAGGTTGCTCACTGCAATCTCAATCTCCCAGGGTCAAGCAATTCCTTTTGCCTCAGCCTCCAGAGTAACTGGAACTACAGACATGTGCCTCCATGACCAACTACTTAAAAGAATTTTTGTTTTTAGATACGAGATTCTCACTATGTTGTGCAGGCTGGTCTCAGACTCCTGGGCTCAGGTTCTCCTCCTGCTTCAGCCTCCCAAGTTGCTGGGCTATGCCCAGCCAAGTGGTTCATTTTATTCATCTTTGTACTCCATAAATGCTTATTGAATGAGTGAATATGAAGGTGTCAAGATTACTGGTTGGAGACATGAGGAAGTAATCAGTAAACATAAAGAGATAGGTTGAGTTAGGCCCTGTGAAAACATGCAGCCAAGGAAATTGAGGAGGTAGTAATATATATAAGAAAGCATCATACTGTGATGAGCATTGGTGCAGCAATTTTGATGCAGCAGAACTCTCTTTTGTCTTGGGATAACAGTAGTCTGTCACTGCCTGGGGATATATACTCATGTATGTTAGAGCAGCTTTTAAGCCTTCCTAATCAAACTCTTCAGACTTAAAATAGTCTTAAGGTTTCTAACTAAAGAGCCTTAGTTTTAGGCTATTAACTGAGAAAGATTTGAATGCTCTGACTTTTTAAAAATTATATTGTTCCCTGGGATTGGATCGAATAAGGAAACTAATTTATTGAGCACTCTTCATATGCCAGGCATGAATTAGATGCTTTATATTTTTGTTTTTAGTTTATTTTAAAATTGGGCTTATTGGGGATGTAACTCACTCTTTTAAAGAATACAGTTTGATGAGTTTCTAAAACTATGTATAGTCATATAAATTGGGATATAAAACATTTGCATCACCTAAAAAGTTCCCTGTACCCCTATACCTCCACCCTTAGCCACGTATTATTGGCATCCACTAATCAGATTTCTGGCCTTATAGTTCTGCCTTTTCCAGAATGTCAAATAAATGGAATACACAGTATGTAGCCTTCGGTGTCTGGCTTCTGTCACTTAGCAAAATACTTTTGTGATTCATTCATAATGTTGCATGCATTTCTCCTGTTTACTGATGAGTGGTATTCCATTGTATAAATGTGTCCCACAATTTCTTTATCTGTTTGTTTTTTTTTTTTTTTTTGGAGATGGAGTTTCGTTCTTGTTACCTAGTTACCCAGGCTGGAGTGCAATGGCGCGATCTCGGCTCACCGCAACCTCCGCCTCCTGGGTTCAGGCAATTCTCCTGCCTCAGCCTCCTGAGTAGCTGGGATTACAGGCACGCGCCATCATGCCCAGCTAATTTTTTTGTGGTTTTTAGTAGAGATGGGGTTTCACCATGTTGACCAGGATGGTCTCGATCTCTTGACCTCGTGATCCACCCGCCTCAGCCTCCCAAAGTGCTGGGATTACAAGCGTGAGCCACCGCGCCCGGCTCTTTATCTGTTTAGGTGCAGAATATTTGGGTTATTTACAGGTTTTAGTGATTATGACGATATCTGCTATAACCATCAGAAAACAGGTTTTTATGTGGAAATAGGTCTTCATTTCTCTTGGGTATTTACCCAGCAGTCTTTTGTTAATACTCAAGAGTCTGTTGTTGGGTCATGTGGAAATGTATATTTAACTTCGTAAGAAATTGCCCAACTGTTTTCCGAAGTGACTATCACATTTGCTTTCCCACCAGCATATGTGAGTTGCAGTTATTTGACATCCTTATCAGTACTCGGTAGTGTTATTTGTTTTTGTTTGTTTTAATCTTCAGGCACGCTAATAGGCATGTAGTGATACTTTTTGTGGTTTTAATTTACATTTCCCTGATGATCAGTGATATTGAACATCTTGTCACATGTTTATTTGCCTTCTGAATATCTTTGATGTGTCTGTTCAAATCTTTTGTTCCTTTCATTGTGGTGGGGGGATTATTTTCTAATTATTGAGTTGAATAGTTCTATATATATACTGACCTATATTTATTGGTTATGTTTTGCAAATATTTTCTCTCAGTCTGTAGTTTGTCTTTTCCTTTTCTTAAGTGTCTTTTAAGAGAGTGGAAATTTTAGATAAAAGTTCAGTTTGTCAGAACATTTGAATAATTTTGCCTTTTGTGTTCTAAAAAGTCACTGCATAATCCAAAGTCACAGACATTTTCTTCTATGTTTTCTTCAAGAAGTTTTATCATGTCTAGTTCTGTGATTCATTTAGAGTTAATTTATGTATATAGTACAAGGTTGAGGTTCTTCTGTTGTTTTCTTTTTATATGGATATCCAGTTCTTTCAGCACCACTTGATGAAAGGACTATTTTCCACATTTAATTATCTTCACATCTTGTTGGAAATCAATGGAAGATATATTTGTGAGTGCATTTCTTTTTAATTACCAGCAAGGTGGATAGTTTAAGACTCTTAATTAAGCCTGAGTAGATTCCTGTCTTACCTTCAACGCTTAACCAATTTTATTACCTGGGGAAAATTATTTAATGTCTCTATACCGCTGTTTCTTTCTCTGAAAAACAGTGATAGCAATAGTTACCTCATGGGACTCTTGTGAAACTTACTTGAAGCAATGCATATAAAGCTCTTAGAAAAGTGCAGGACACATGGTGAGTTTCATTAAGTGTTAGCTGTAATGGAGTTTATTACATGTAATCTTTACAACAAGCCTGTGGAGTTAGATATAATATTCCTAGTTTATAGAGGTGGCATCTGAAGTACAGAGAACATGAGCATCTTACCCATGTATATTGGGACATAGTGTGGTGCAGAGTTCAGCATGCAGGTTCTGGAGTCAGGCTACCCAGGTTCTAATCTCAGCTCTGTCACTTACTGTATGACCTTGAGCAAGTTACTTTACTACCATGGGTTTTTGGTTTCCTTAACCTATAAAATGAGAATAATAATAGTACTTTAATTTATAGGTTAATGCTGGGGGCTCAGTGAGTTACTGCATATAAAGTCACTGACATATAGTCTGGGTACGATAAAGGTGAGCTGCTTCCATCTTTGTCATCTTTTGTTGTTGTCATTTTTGTTACTTTTAAAATCAGCATCACTTTTTTGAAGTCATACAGTAGAAAATCAGTTCTTTGGCTACACTGCTTACCTTCCTAGTCACAGGAATCCTGACAGGTTTATTTATTTATTTTCTGATAAACTGATAAACTAAGTAGGATTTTTACTACATATGTGGTATTTCTTTATTTAGAAAGTGTGTAGGTTTAGCTATTTTAAGTTCTTAGTTCTTCAGTACATCTGTTTCTTTATTTTTAACTATCATAAAACTCCTCTTTAAGAGAGGATATTTATAGATTTTTTTTTAAACCCAGTCATTTAGGACTAAGAATAATTTGTTGAAGTCATATTAGTGTGAAAAATTATAGTGAGCTCCTACTTTTCAGTGATATACTTTCCTGGAAAATTGTCTTTGTAAGGCAGATTTTTATACAATACAAACAGGAATTTTGTATGAGTTTATATACCTGAACATATTTGGTTCCTTATTGGCAGAAATGGAATAAACTGAAAAGATAGTCCGAAGTATAGCTGGTTATTAGTCATGTTGAATGTGTAGAGCTTTACAAAAACCTCCTCAGAGAGCTGGTGTAATCACATGGGAAGAGTGGAGAGCAAAAAGCTAATCCCAAGCTCAGGAAGAAACCCCTGTATTTGCAATGCAGACATCCTCAAAGAGTTTGGAACAAAAGATATCAATCCTTTTCTTTAGAAGATGTACAGAAACATGAGAAACTCTTGGAGAATTGTCTCCCAAGAGTTTCTCCCACTTGTTTCTTCATAGTCTTGACTTCTAGAAAATTTTCTCATGAGTATACATACCACTAAGTTGGCTACTCTGATTGATCTGACAAAACAGGGCTGGGACTAAGTCTGTTTGATTTATTTTATGCAGTGTTTAATTAAGGCTAATCAACTCCAAGCAGCAGGTTGGTCTCAGCGACGGCAGTGTTCTCAGGTGTGCTCTGCAGGGTCCCAGCTAAACAAATCCCATAAATCATCAGTGTCTCCTTTAGAAAGCCAGGTGGCTTTCTCCTTAATAAACAGTGGGTTTTTTTTTTTTTTTTTTTTTTTTTTGAGACAGGGTCTTGTTCGGTCACCCAGACAATGGTGCAATCACTGCTCACTGCAGGATCGATCTACTGGGCTCAGGCAATCCTTCCACCTCAGCCTCCTGAGTAGCTGCGTTTATAGGTATGAGACACCACCCCTGGCTAATTTTTTAAGTTTTTTGTAGAGATGGGGTCTCACTATGTTGCCCTGGCTGACTCCTGAGCTCAGGAGATCCTCCTGCCTCAGACTCCCAAAGTACTACGATTACAAGCGTGCACCACTGTGTCCGGCCTCTCCTTAAGTTTTATTTTAACTTTTCTATCTGGCCTGAATCAGTAATCTGGGTACAGCAGGTTGTATTCATAATTGCACTCACTTTACCTTGGCCTGCAAAAAATAAAATGTGGAATAAATCTCTTAACAACCCTGGCCGGAGTCAAGGCTGACCTGAATGCCTTCCAGGGTTGAGGAAGTCTTTTTTTAAACACTTGAAAATCTCTTCATGTATATTACTGTGTTTTGGAGGGAGGCAAGTTAACGAATGGTTTCCAGAGAAGAAGTAGAATATCAACGGTGCACATGGGTTATGCTTGGAAAGAAAATGTTTATAGTTATCCACCCCCCACAACCCTGCCATGGGATCTACATCAGAAGAAGATCACAGGTTGACAGTGCCTCTAACATAGCCTCCTGGATGACTGGCAAGTCTGAGGGTTTCCTGTGGAGTTTGAGTAATTGAGTCTAGTCTTTGTTTTTGGAGGGATTGCCCGAATTAGTCCCACTTGTTCTGTTTGTCCTTACCACCAGCTGGGTGGAATTCATTCATTACTGAGGTTGAGGGTGGGGAAGACCTCTGGAAGTATATGGACGGGAGATGCATTTGCTGGGGTCATTCCTGATGTTCCTGATAGACCCTTGATAAGGCTCCTGATGGGTGATGGCAGACTGATAAGGTGCTTTCAACAGTTTAGGAGAGCCTACACCAAGGCATTTTTCTTGGAGAAGAAGGCCACTGGGGCAGTTCTACAAGAGAAAAGATCATTAATTCCTCTCAATGTCATACCTCTTGGGATCTAAGATTTTTCTTCCTCAGTTGCCTACTTGTTTCTCTCTATTGCCATTAAACCTGAGTGTCCCATTTCAGTAGCCATAACTTTACCATTTCCTACTGATCCAGAAGAGTTAGATGTAATTTAACCAGAAGTAACTTTGAATCCTCGAGATCCATGGTCCCCAACCTTTTTGGCACCAGCCACCAGTTTCACGAAAGACAATTTTTTTACAGATTTGGGGTAGGGTGGTTGGGGTGGGTGGTTTTAGGATGAAACTTACACCTCAGATCATCAGGCATTAGATTCTCATAAGGAGCATGCAACCCAGATCCCTCACACGCACAGCTCACAATAGGGTTTGTGCTTCTGTGAGAATCTAATGCTGCCACTGATCTGACAGGAGGTGCTGCTTAGGTGGTAATGCTTGCTTGCCCACCTCCTTCTGTGCTGCCAGGTTCCCAACAGGTCACAGACCAGTACCAGTCTGCAGCCCAGGGGTTGGGGATTCCTGCTGTAGATCCTCTTTTACCTGAGTAGCCCAGCTGGAGGGTTTATGAACCAAGCCTGCCTGTGGTTGCTGTTAGGTGATAGGAAGATGCATCATGTCCAGGATTGGTCAGAGTAGAATTCTGAATTTTCACTATAGGTCTGTGTATCTCCTGTGATCTCCCCCCCTTAGCCCTGATAGGTAATGAATCCCTTCTGGGGACAGCTATAGTCAGTGACCACACTATCTTACTTTAAAATATGTGGACCAGGAAGAGGTGATGGAAGTAGAATCACACTATCAGTGCGTTGTTGAATGGCTTTATGATAAAAATGCATCCATGTCAGAATGTGTGTGGTCCAGAAAGCCAAAAACATGACACAGATTATGGGAGGTGAAAGCAGGAGGATTACTTGAGCCCAGAAGTTTGAGACCAGCCTTGGCAACATAGTGAGATCCCCATCTCTATAAAATATGCAAACATTAGGCCATGCCGCCTCTTGCTAGCCAAGCTCCAGCCAAAGGAAAAGAAGGGTAAGTAAGGTGGTCTCTTTACTATGGTTTGTACAAAACTGACTGCTTGCAAATTGACTGGTGGTAAAGCACCCAGGAAGGCAACTGGCTAAAAAAGCCACTCCCAAGAGTGTGCCCTCTCCTGGAGGGGTGAAGAAACCTTACTTTTACAGGCCTGGTACTGTGACACTCTGTGAAGTTAGATGTTATCAGAAGTCCACTGAACTTCTGATTCACTAACTTCCCTTCCAGGGTCTGGTGCGAGAAATTGCTCAGGACTTTAAAACAGATCTGTGCTTCCAGAGCGCAGCTATCGGTGCTTTGCAGGAGGCAAGTGAGGCTTATCTGGTTGGCCTTTTTGAAAATACCAACCTATGTGCTCTACACATGCCAAACGTGTAACAGTTATGCCAAAAAACATCCAGCTAGCATGCTGCATATGTAGAGAACGTGCTTAAGAATCCACAATGATGGAAAACATTTCATTCTCAAAAAAAAAAAGTTCTTCTTTCTTCTTCCTGTTATTGGTAGTTCTGAATGTTAGATATATTTTTTTCCCTTTGGGTGAAAAGGTATCTAAGTATGATCGCAAGTGGAAAAATAGGGGACAGAAATCAGGTATTGGCAGTTTTTCCATTTTCATTTGTGTGTGAATTTTGAATAAAATGTGGAGACGTTTTAAAGCATGAATGCAGGTTGAAATGTTTCAGTGAACAAGTTTCAGCGGTTCAACTTTGTAATAATAATAAACCTGTTAAATTTTTCTGGACAATGCCAGCATTTGGATTTTTTATTAAACAAGTAAATTTCTTATTGATGGCAACTAAAGGGTGTTTGTAACATGTTTATTATACAGTAGATTCCATCCATTCACTGTACTTTTCTGAGTTGTCCTCCATGTTTTTAATGTTGTCTGTCTTCTGTGCTGTTCCTGTAAATTTGCTGTTAAAATATATTAAACTAAAAAAAAAAAAATTACAAAAATTAGCCAGGTGTGGTGACACATGCCTGTAGTCCCAGCTACTCAGGAGGCTGAAGTGGGAGAATCACTTGAGCCTGGGATGTCAAGCCTGCAGTAAGCCAAGGGTCACTGCACTCCAGTCTGGGCAACAGAGCAAGACCCTGTCTCAAAATTAAATTTAAGCCGGGCGCGGTGGCTCAAGCCTGTAATCCCAGCACTTTGGGAGGCCGAGGCGGGTGGATCACAAGGTCAGGAGATCGAGACCATCCTGGTCAACATGGTGAAACCCCGTCTCTACTAAAAATACAAAAAATTAGCTGGGCATGGTGATGCGTGCCTGTAATCCCAGCTACTCAGGAGGCTGAGGCAGGAGAATTGCCTGAACCCAGGAGGCGAAGG
>NW_016107316.1:15813203-15827532 GCF_001604975.1 Cebus imitator | reverse complement strand
TGCGGTGAGCTGAGATCACGCCATTGCACTCCAGCCTGGGTAACAAGAGCGAAACTCCGTCTCAAAAAATAAACAAACAAACAAACAAACAAATAAATAAATAAATAAAAAAGGAAACATGACACAGATTGGTTTCAAGGGTCATAACAGTGTGGGCATCGTGGGCTGATTGGTAACCTAAAAAAATATCAACAGGGGAATGTTTTAATGGGAGGGACTGTGCATAGGTGGGCGGAAGGTATAGGAGAAATGTTTGTACCTCCTGCTCAATCTTGCCATGAACCTAAAACTGTTCTAAAAAGTCTATGTAAAAAGCAAACAAAAATTATCAGTAGTTTGAGGCACCATTGATAGCTTGAGAAAGAGGGAACAAAGGTCCAATATAGTCAATCTGTCAAGAGCCAAAAGGAACAATGCCACCTGCAATGAGACCTCCCCCATCCCCAAGTCACAAGTTTGGCATGCAGTGGTATCCTCTATATTAGTCATGCTTGATTTCAGTATAAATCAGAGGCTGGGCCCTTACTGTAGGTGTCTACATAGGTGACCCAGACAATTCAGTTAGCAGCTGAAATTTGTTTTCAATTTGTAGCCCCAGGAGGGTGTCTTTAATCTGTCAGTCTGCAATTTTCCAAGTGGCAAAGCAAACAGCTGGGTCATTGGCAGCAGCCCAGGAATCCAGGTTCTGCCCATGTCTCCTTTTAGTTAAGCATAACTACCTGAGGCTGAACAGCCACTGCAGGCCAGTGAACACCAGCAACTTGCACCTTCTCTGATCTGAGACTTCACTGATCCAGTAGCTTTACTATAGGCAGTGGAGTGTGCATAAAGGTTTCCTTCAGAGGGATAGCTGCCACTTTTTTTTTTTTTTTGAGACCAAGTTTTTCTCTTGTCGCCCAGGCTGGTGTGCAATGGCATGAACTTGGCTCACTGCAACCTCTGCCTCCCGGGTTCAAGCGATTCTCCTGCCTTAGCCTCCTGAGTTGCTGGTGCCTGCCACCATACCCAGCTAATTTTTTTTTTGTATTTTTAGTAGAGATGGGGTTTCACCATGTTGGCCAGTCTAGTCTCAAATTCCTGACCTAAGGTGATCTGCCCACCTCAGCCTCCCAAAGTACTGGGATTACAGGCATGAGCCACTGCACCCTGCTGCTGCCACTTTTTAACGTAAAGCCAAAATGCTGTTGGGGCCAGCTCTACTCATTGTGTCACTCAAATATTAAATACTGTCATAAAATGGATCTGTATCTTCTTGGATATACCATTTCTATTTCACAAGCAAGGCTTTTCAGGTTATTCCCACCTTGCTGTGGAATTCAAGTTGACCCTTCCCAAAATGGGACTCTCAGGCCAGAGAATCACTAGGCCTCCATGGGTCAAGTCTTCTGATCCCAAAGAGTATCTCTAGGTGGAGGCTACTTCCTTTGCCGGAGGCTCTGATTGGCAGAATCGTCAGTCACAGAGCCTTGTGCTGTCTTCACTACCCAGGGTTTAATTCTGTTGGAGCTTACCAGCCACCACTGCTGGTAGAAGTATTGATTTAGCCAGTAGTTATATACCAATGTTAATGTCTTTGTTTTGACAAATGTACTATGGTTGTGTAAGCTGTTAACATAGTAGAAATTGGGTGAAGGGTATATAGGAGCCATGTACTATCTTTGCACATTTTCTGTAAATCTGTAATTATTCCAAATTAAAAGCTTATTTAAAAACTGCCGGGCATGGTGGCTGAAGCCTATAATCCCAGCACTTTGGGAGGCCGAGGCGGGTGGATCACAAGGTCAAGAGATCAAGACCATCCTGGTCAACATGGTGAAACCCCGTCTCTACTAAAAAAAAACTACAAAACATTAGCTGGGCATGGTGGCGCATGTCTGTAGTCCCAGCTACTCAGGAGGCTGAGGCAGGAGAATTGCCTGAACCCAGGAGGCGGAGGTTGCGGTGAGCCGAGATCGCGCCATTGCACTCCAGCCTGGGTAACAAGAGTGAAACTCCGTCTCAAAAAAAAAAAAACTAGCAAACGGGCCGGGCACAGTGGCTCACACCCGTAATCCCAGCACTTTGGGAGGCCAAGGCGGTTGGATCACGAGGTCAGGAGATTGAGACCATCCTGGCCAACATGGTGAAACCCTGTCTCTACTAAAAAATACAAAAATTAGCTGGGTGTGGTAGCACGCGCCTGTAGTCCCAGCTACTTGGGAGGCTGAGGCAGGAGAATTGCTTGAAGATAGCACAAGGCTCTGTGATGGACGATTCTGCCAAAATCAGAGAATTCGCAGTAAGCCAGGATTGCGCCACTGCACTCCAGCCTGTCTCCAAAAACAAACAAACAAACAAACAAACAAAAACACTACCAAATGGCTCTCTATAACTGCCAGGGTCAGACTCTTGAGGATGGCATTTAAGACCTTTTTACAGTTAATCCCACCCTACCTGTTTATTATTATTACTAATACTAACTCTGGTTATTAATCTACTCAGTGTACTTACAGCACCTCACACATGCCTTGACTTCTCATGCTGCCCTGATTGTGTGACGTTTTCTTATCCCTCCTCTTCACATGGTAAAATTCAAAGCAAACTTCAAGGCTCTGCCTCAGTGTTACCTTTCCTGTCATCTCATCCTTGGTGCTTCTAACTCAGAATTGGCATAGCGTTTTGGTATCTGTATTAGTCTGTTATCACACTGCTATGAAGAACTGCCTGAGACTGGGTAATTTATGAGAAAAGGGTTTGATAGACTCACAGTTCCACATGGCTGGAGGGGCCTCAGGAAACTTAATCAAGGTGGAAGGTGAAGAGGAAGCAACGCGTGTCTTACATGGCAGCAGGAGGGAGAGAAGAAGCAAGGAGGGGGAAGTGCCACACTTTAAAACTATCAGCTATTGTGAGAACTCACTCACTATCACAAGAACAGCAAAAGAGAAATCCACCCCCACGATCAAGTTATCTCCCACCAGGCCTTTCTTCTGACGTGGGGATTATAATTCAAGATGAAGTCCTGGTGGGGACACAGAGTTAAACTGTGTCAGTATATGTTTCTGCTTAGGATTCTTCACAGGTTAATACTATAAGTGCTGTTGTTTTCTAGAGCATGAATTCCTTGAGGATAGAAATATTTTCTTCATATTTTTATTGGCAGTATTTAGCTTGATGCCCACTTCCAGTGAGTGTTATACAGCACTTGTTCAGTAGACGTTAATTGAGGGAATGAGTGAAAAGTCTTAGGGCTGTGCTGTGGTTATTATAGAGCTCTATTCTTTGGGTCACTCAAATATTAAATACTGTCATAAAATGGACACTTGTGATTTGCATTTACATTTTAGAATTGTATTTTAAGCATTCTGATGTATACACTATAGTTCTTTTCTTCCACTTATGTTTCAGGAGGGCCAAACATGTGGGCTATTACCTCTGAAGAACGTACTAAGCATGACAGGCAGTTTGATAACCTCAAACCTTCAGGAGGTTACATAACAGGTTTGTGTTTATAATTAGTTTTATTTTATTTGTGAATTATGCTCCTTATGTGTTATCTAAGGATTAGTTTTAATTTGACTGCCATCAAATTTGTGTTAATAAACGATAAAATTCTGGCTGGGTGCGGTGGCTCACACCTGTAATCCTAGCACTTTGGGAGGCCGAGGTGGATGGATCACCTGAGGTCAGGAGTTCAAGACCAGCCTGGCCATCATTGTGAAACCCCATCTTAAAAAAAAAATAAAATAAACGATAAAATTCCAATCAGAATTCTAGAAATTAAAGAAATGCTAACTTTCTTATTTTTCTTGGAACTGTCTTAATTTGTTGTTTTGAATTTGGCATATGGAAGATTTTTCCTGAATCCTAAATGATGGTCAAGAATTTCTGTGTAATTGTCTAGTTTCACATTTTAACATTGTATCTAGAAAGTTTTCAGTTATTTCTTCAAGATTCATTTCATGGAAAATAATCTAGAGTTTTTTTCTGGAGTCTGTTTTCCTAATGCTAGCTCTCTGTGTTTGAGACTATATCAAGCACTGATTGTTGATGCTAGCTCTTATTTTGCAGAAAGACCACGAGAGCCAAAATGGGATTAATTTAGGTGTGCCTTTCAAATTTTTTTCTATTAATTAAACTTTTTCTGTGCCAGAGTCGCTTAGTGCTTTACATACAATAATAGTAACGATGAGAACAATATTTATTGAACTTTTACTATATACCAGATGCTATGCTAAGTGCATTGTTTTATTTAACCTTCACAACAACCCTATAAAGTAGGTACTGTTGTCTATATTTACAGATAGTGAAACTGAGACTAAGAGATGTTATGTAACTGCCTAAGGTTACAAAGATGGTTAGTGTTAATCTGGGCTTTGAAACCATTCAAGCCTGACTATAGAATCCATCTACTTAACCATGTTATTTGTACTGCTATGATAGTAATTACCTTACCTGGTATCAGGATTTGATTACCCTGCTTTCAGGTTAATAACTTTGTCTGCTACTGGTGGGAGACCCAAGATTGCTGAGGCAGAGACAAAGAACCTTATGACCAACTAGCAAAATGAGCATTGGCATCTTTCTGTTTCCTTTAGTGTTTCTAAGTCCCACAGAGACCATGCAGAGAGCCCAGAAGAATGCTGCACATGCTATGGTTGTGTTATAGGAGGGGAACACTGAATTTAGGGAACCCATCCTTTTGTAGCAAACAATAAAGCAAGTTTGTTCCTTGTCTCAGTGGAAGACATTACCTGATTCCTTAAGATTGCTCATTACAGGCTGGGCATGGTGGCTCACGCCTGTAATCCCAGCACTTTGGGAGGCCGAAGCCGGTGGATCACAAGGTCAGTAGATCGAGACCATTGTGGCCAACACAGTGAAACCCCATCTCTACTAAAAATACAAAAGATTAGCCGAGCATGGTGGCATGTGTCTGTAGTCCTAGCTACTCAGGAGGCTGAGGCAGGAGAATTGCTTGAACCCTGGAGGCGGAGGTTGCAGTGAGCCGAGATCACACCACTGCACTCCAGCCTGGGCTATAGAGTGAGACTCTGTCTCAAAAAAAAAAAAAAGCACAGAAACAAACAAACAAGATCGCTTATTACAAACCCAACTCTGAGAAATGACCCAGGCAGGGAGCAATTAGGGCCTTACATTATTGGCATACACAGCAGGACACATAGGAGTGTGAAGAAACTCATGGAGGACTGTCTCTCCTAACACCTGGTACTTTTTACATTGAACTCTTTTAGGGATTAATGTTTTTAAATATAAATTTTACTAAGTGCAAATATTTTTAAGGAAGACCCCAATTGTGAAAAAACTATGATGAATAATGTAATCTTTTGTCACTGATTAATATACAGTAGAAGTGCATTTGTGACTTTTGTTTTAAAATTATCTGTCTTGCTGGGCGTGGTGGCTCATGCCTGTAATCCTAGCCCTTCGGGAGGCCGAGGTGGGTGGATCACCTGAGGTCAGGAGTTCAAGACCAGCCTGGCCATCATGGAGAAACCCCATCTTTTTTTTTTTAAAAAAATTATGTCTTATTAAAGTAATGTAAGTAATTTTATATTTGTATTTCTCTTTCATTTAGTGATTGGTATTAAAATTATAATAAATCATTAGCATATATCCATTATTGTTATTCAGAAGCATTGGAATAATTTCATTTACTAATGTGCTGCTTGGGTTTTGTTTTTATTACTTTCAGGTGATCAAGCACGTAATTTTTTCTTACAATCAGGTCTGCCGGCCCCTGTTTTAGCTGAAATATGGTAAAGTGTTTTCTTTTATAGATGAACCTAATTTTCTGATAATATGTTGTTTTTTATAATATAGTGTTAACATAAAATTGTTTTCAGTTACATTCTGTTGGTTATTAAGACTATTTCTGCCAGGCACGATGGCTCACCATAATCCCAGCACTTTGGAAGTCTGAGGCAGGAGGATTGCTTGAGGCCAGGAGTTTGAGACTAGCCTGGGCAACATAGTAAGAACCCTGTCTCTACAAAAAATTGAAAAAAAATTAGCCAGGTATGGTGGCCCACACCTCTAGCCCCAGCTACTCAGGGAGGCCACGATGGAAGGATCACTTGAGCCCAGGAATTCAGTGCTGCGGTGAACTATGATTGTGTCACTTCACTCCAGCCTAGATGACAGAATGAGACTGTGTCTCTTAAAGAAAAGTATTTCTTCAGTTTTTTGGAAAATAAATTTTATTGAGCAAATGAGTGAAAATAATTTGGGTTTAGTTCTCTAGGACAAATTTCTGATTTCATTAGAATTTCTAAGGAAAGATATTTACATTATCACTGAGAAAAATTTCCTTATAATTTGGCAGAATCTAAAAATCCTCTTTCTGTTGTTTTGTGGTTTCATTTATTTCATAATCTATAAAGCTCAAATCACTCCTCCCTTCCCCTGCTCCTTCTTTAAAGAAACTATTCTCTGTAATATTTGTTTTTTTTTTAAAAACATTTACAGTAAGTAACAACCCTGACCCCATCTTTCCACTTGGAATATTCTGCCTGACAGAGTATGAAGCACATAGCAAGTATTCAATAAATATTTGGACAAATGAATAAATTAAATTTAGAAGTATTATACTCCTGAATTTTTTCTACTAAACTGGTGGAATTCAGTCCAAAGGTCTCTAGATTCTATATAGATAGGTAGTGTTTTATTAGTTGTTATCTCTGGTCAGTATTTCTTAGTGTGTAGGTTTTATCTTTTTGTTATTAGATACATTTTACATATTATGTTATATATATTTTAGATATATATATGTTTTAAATTTAGTAATGATGTACACATGAATGCTATATCATTGTTTTTACTTCATCAACCCCCAAAATAACATTAGTTTTCCCACCACTACCCCACATACCAATTTACCTACCTCATGCTGCTTTAGGACTTTATCAGACCTAAACAAGGATGGGAAGATGGATCAGCAAGAGTTCTCCATAGCTATGAAACTCATCAAACTGAAGCTTCAAGGCCAGCAGTTGCCTGTGGTTCTCCCTCCTATTATGAAGCAACCCCCTTTGTTTTCTCCATTAATTTCTGCTCGTTTTGGTATGTATATATTAACGTAAATACCCATATTTGCTACTTAAACTTTATCCCTAGGCATATTTGCATATTAGAAAAAGATTTGTTAGCACAAAATGACAATCCCCAGATTGCAAGTTAATTTTCATGTTAGAGATAATAAATATTAAATTCACTGTCACAGGTAGAGTGTCCATGTGTTCGGATTTTCTAGGGACACTTCTGGTTTATTATGCCTTTTTTCCTGGCATCTGATCCAGTTAATGTCTCCTTTAACAACTCATAGTTGGGTGATAAATTATATGGTCTCCCTAGGTATAGCCAATACCAAATACTATTCTTAATTTCCTCTCTCTCTATATATGAGTAATATAGAAAAAAATTTGAGTAGTTTTAAGCTCAAATGAAATGGTTTGATTTGGGAGGTAATTTAAAATTTTATGTAAGTTGAAATTTTCTTTTTTTTTTTTTTGAGACAGTGTCTTGCTGTCTTATCCAGGCTGGAGTGCAGTGGCATGAGCTTGGTTCACTGCAACCTCTGCTTCCTGGGTTCAAGCAATTCTCCTGGCTCAGCCTCCAGAGTAGCTGGGACTACAGGCGCGCACCATCATGCTCAGCTAATTTTTGTATTTTTTTGTAGAGACAGGGTTTCACCATGTTGACCAGGATGGTCTCGATCTCTTGACCTCGTGATCTGCCCGCCTCAGCCTCCCAAAGTGCTGGGATTGCAGGCGTGAGCCACTGCATTTGGCCGAATATTTTGAAAATGTTTATTAGCCAGCTAAATTTAGGGCCAAAAGTTGCAGACTTTGGGCTAATAAGTTTACATATTCATCAGTAATAACCAGTTCGTATGTTTTCTGTTAATTTTAATTAGACAGTTTCTTATATGTGAAAAGCACTCATTTTGAATGGAACATTCAATTAGGTATGTCTATGTATCTAAAACATGTTCCTTCACTACAGATCTTAGAACACAGAATTCTAGAGCTGGTTATGGGCGTGTGTGCTTGTAGTTCTGGCCTCTTGGGAGGCTGTGGGTAGGATTGCTTGAATCCAGGAGTTTGAGGCTGTAGTGTGCTATGATCACACCTGTGAATAGCCACTTCATTCTAGTCTGGGCAACACAGTGAGACCCCCATCTCAAACAACAAACCACAAAATTATTTCACTGTTGTAGTGAACTTTTGATATAAATACCAAATCATTGTGTGACCATATTTATATGTTAGTATTCTGCAGTTAATAAATGAATAAAAGTCATCACTTTGTTCCTTTTAAAGATTTGTCCTTGAATTCATAGCAATGTTGCAAGAAAAGTCAAATATGTGACATACTTTTTTGCAAATAATGCATGTGCACATGTGAATCTCAGAAAGTATCTACTGCTTAGAACCTTTTTGTTTGGGAGGAGTGTGTGTGTGTGTGTGTGTGTGTGTGTGTGAGAGAGAGAGAGAGAGAGAGTGTGTTTTAGTCAAGTAACTTAGTAGCACTGTGTTTATTATCCCTTTACAAAAAACCTCGTTTGATCTGGTAATATATTGTTTCCTTGAGGATACTCATATTCCATTGGAAAAGGCTGCTTAGTTTTATTCATGATGAGAGAGAATATTTAACTTTTTACTAGGTGTTTTCTAAGTTCATACAGACCAGAATATTAATATTAAGAGCAGTAGTTTATCTCCCTCACTGCTGGGTCAAAGCAGTGAATTTTTTAAGGATAATTTCTCTGTGGTGTTTCTGTAAACATAGAGTCTGCCCACTGTACTGTAAACTGTTTGTTTTTTGTTTTTTTGTATGTGTTTTATAATTGATTTCTTAACACTGGAAGACGTGTTTTCTTTTTATTTTAGGAATGGGAAGCATGCCCAATCTGTCCATTCCTCAGCCATTGCCTCCAGCTGCACCTATAACATCATTGTCTTCTGCGACTTCAGGGACCAACCTTCCTCCTTTAATGATGCCCACTCCCCTAGTGCCTTCTGTTAGCACATCATCATTACCAAATGGAACCGCCAGTCTCATTCAGCCTTTATCCATTCCTTATTCTTCTTCAAGTGAGTACTTTGTTTCTAATGAGTCGTTATTTCATGTAAAGAAAGAAACTATTATATTTATGTTTGAACAGATAAAAATTTCTTTCATACTTTTCCTTCTTTTTTTCTTTTATAGCATTGCCTCATGGGTCATCTTATAGTCTGATGATGGGAGGATTTGGAGGTGCTAGTATACAGAAAGCCCAGTCTCTGATTGATTTAGGATCTAGTAGGTATGAATACCTAACTTTGATAACTTGTTATGCTTTCAATAAGAAGTCTTTATTTAACAAATGATTTTTTTTTTCTTTGAGATGGAGTCTTGCTCTGTCCCCCAGGCTGGAGTGCAGTGGCATAATCTTGGCTCACTGCAACCTCCGCCTCCCGGGTTCAAACGATTCTTCTGCCTCAGCCTCTGGAGAAGCTGGGATTACAGGCGCCCGCCACAACATCCAGCTATATTTTTCTATTTTTAGTATAGATGGGGTTTCACCGTCTTGGCCAGGCTGGTCTTGATCTTCTGACCTCGTAATCCACCTGCCTCAGCTTCCCAAAGTGCTGGGATTACAGGTGTGAGCCACCATACGCGGCGCGGCCAACAAATCTTTTTTTTTAAAGCTTTGAGCTTATCTGAGTTTTACTTTATAATGCCAAAGTACAAATGCTTAAGGTAAATTTACTATTTATAGCTCACATAAAATAAAGAATTATTAAGTGTCTGTGATATTTTATTTCTGAAAAAATACTTCATATAAACTAAAAATATTCTGCTACATTTTAATTAGCCAATTTTTTTGCCCAAAACTGTGTACTTTTCCTTTAAAAAATGTATACGTTTCCCAAGATGTCTCATACTCATTGTACATTGTTGATTTCTTTCTTGAGCAGGTTCTACTAATTGAGTATCTTTTACATTTTACAAAGCACAAATGCATCAGTGTTCATTACATTAATCATCCTTCATATAAATCACTATTATACTCTTCAGGGCAGTGTCCGGAGAGTGTTAGATTTGACCTAGAAGAACAACATTCATATCCCAGCTTGAACACTCACTGATTCTGTGACCTTGTTTTTTTCAACATCAGTGAGCCATAGTTTACCAGCCTAAAAGATGGAGATGGTAATATTTTTCAAGTTTGTTGGGAGGAATATTTGTAAAGGTCTTAGTACATTATAAGGCCTGGCACATAGTAGGTTCTTTATATGTGGTAGTTTCATGGAGTTCTATGCTTCTTATGGTATTTGCTTTACTAAAAATAGTGATAATTGCTTAAAATTTAAAAAAATGTAAAATGCAAAAGCAGTCACCATTATAGTATAAAACAGCAGTCTTCAACCTTTTTGGTTCCAGGGACTGGTTTTATGGAAGACAGTTTTTTCACAGACTTGAAGGGGGAGATGGTTTTAGGATGAAACTAATACATCTCAGATCATCAGGCATTAGACTCTCAAAGGCAGCATGCAGCCTAGGTCCCTCACATGTGCTGTTCACAATAGGATTCACACTCCAATGAGGATCTAATGCTACTTCTCATCGGACAGGTGCTAGAGCTCTCAGGCGGTAGTGCTCACTTGCCTGCCACTCACCCCGTCCTGTCCAGCCTGGTTCTTAACAGGTCTGTGGCCTGGGGGTTCGGGACCCCTGGTATATAAGATTCCTAATGCCTTGGTCTTACAAAGTTTAATTAAATATATTTTATTTAGTAACATAAAAATTTTAAATAAATTTTTTTATAGCTCAACTTCCTCGACTGCTTCACTCTCAGGGAACTCACCCAAGACTGGGACCTCAGAGTGGGCAGTTCCTCAGCCTTCAAGATTAAAATATCGGCAAAAATTCAATAGTCTTGACAAAAGCATGAGTGGATATCTCTCAGGTAAGCAGCATACAGTGCCGAAGAGCGTGAAAAGGAGCCTTTTATGTGGACTTCCATTAAAGAACTCTCATTTGAATTTATATTGTGTAGCTCATCTGACATTTTAACATCCAAAAAATTTAGCCAGCATTTGATAAATACAAATACCTTAAGTTGTATAGGATTTAAAGATCGATTCAACTTGATTACTTTCTTCAAAGTTTTTACTCAAGTCAGGCACTCAGATATACCCCCAGCTTTTTGGCAAAAGACCTGTTCTTTAAGAAGATCAAACCTCATCCTCTACGGTTTGCAGCGAATGGAGAGCCCTGGGTCACAAGGGAGAGTGTGTGGAACTTAGCCTCAGCTCGCTTTTCCTGAGAATCCTCCTCTGCATTCGGCTTTTTCTCTGCTTGCCCTTACTATTATAAAACCTCAGGTGAGCACTGCTCACCATTCAATGCTTTAACCCAAATGTGACTGTAAAACTTGGCTTTAGTTTGCTATAAAACATTTGAGTCCAGGCTAGAACATCATCCAAACTACTAATTGAGAACAGTGAAGGGGACATAAACAGAGGGTAATAGGCAAGTAGAGTTCCTACCTTCTAACTTGCCCACTCCTTCACTCAGCAAGAAATTATGATTTAGGACCGAGTAAAATAAGTGTTTAAAAATAATAGAGCTTTAAGTGCTAAGGAGCATAGAGTGGGAGATATTAAAGATGAAGAGTTCAGATGAGATATCTTACAGGAAGGGAGCATTTAAGCTCCATAAAAACGTTAGGATTTGGACAGATTGAATGTGAGGGCATTTGATGGTGACAAGAAATTAAGAGGGAAAAGTACATGGCCTATTTGGAGATTGAAAGTATGAAATAGGAGTCTAGGGTCTATAGTTGTACAGAGAGGCAAGGGAACAGGAAGTAAGACTTTTGGAATTGATTAGACAAGCAAAAATATATAGTATTTTATTTAAAGATACATACCTATGTGTTAACTATTTTTTAAAGCAAGAGAATTACGCATGCAAAATTCAGGGTAGTGGTTACCTCTTGTGGAAGCATGTGGATAAAGTTAAGGAACACAGATCGATTCAAGGCATTTATTAGTAATCTAGTTCTTAAGATGGGTGGTAGGTTCATGGGTGACTTATACTTCTTAGCTTATATATGCGCTTTGTATTTTTACATGTATTTCATGTTACATAACTAAGATTTTCTGTAATTTTATCAAATTACATGAAACAGTGCTTTTTTTTGACATTTTTTTACATTTTAATGTCTCTAAAATTAGAATGTGTGCTACAATTAGTGATGTCTTAGCACTGTGTCATGGTTTTATTAGCTTCTTTTACATAAAATGATATAGCCAGTGGGATCTTAGATTCGGTGAAATATGGTATTGAACTATACTAGAGATTAATGTAAAGTCATAATTGCTATTCTTTGAAAAAATGAACTTCTTTGTACCCTACATTTTGCATTTTAAAAGTTTCTTTTGGCCAGGTGTGGTGGCTCACACCTGTAATCCCGGCATTTTGGGAGGCTGAGACAGGCAGATCATGAGGCCAGTAGATCGAGACCATCCTGGCCAACATGGTGAAACCCCATCTCTACTAAAAATACAAAATTAGCTGGGCTTGGTGGCACGTGCCTGTAACTCCCAGCCATTTGGGAGGCTGAGGCAGGAGAATCACTTGAACCCAGGTGGTGGAGGTTATAGTTAACCAAGATTGCATAACTGCACTTCAGCCTGGCAACAGAGCTAGACTCTGTCTCAGAAAAAAGTTTCTTTTTGCTAAGCACAGTGACATGTACCTGTAGTCCCAGCTACTTGGGAGGCTGTGGCAGGAGGATTGCTTGAGCCCAGCAGTCCAGCCTGGGCAACACAGTGAGACCCACATCTGTATAATAAAAAGAAGTTACTTGTTTTCAACTGAACCAAAGTTGATGAAAAAGACAGGTACCAAAACATTCACATCCTAAATGTTCGTCAACAGGAGAATAGATAAATGTTGGTATATTTACCTAATGGAATACTTTAAAGAATAAAACCAAATGTGAACTGCTTATACATACAACAACATAAGTGAATTTTACAGATATTGTATTGAATGAAAGCAGCCCCAAAGGATCATCCTATTTAACCTATTTATATGAGACTGAAGAACAGGAAACCTAATTGATGATAGAAATCAGAATTATGTGGTTACTGTATGGGGAAGGGGCCCTGTGCAAACCTTCTGAGGAGCTGGAAACATTCTGCATCTTGATACGGGTGTTGAGTGTATGTGTGTATACCTGTTTAAAAATTCATTAGGCAAGTCAGGTGCAGTGGCTCATACCTGTAATTCCAACACTTTGGGAGGCCGAGGTGGGCGGATCATTTGAAGTCAGGAGTTTGAGACCAGCCTGGTCACCGTGGTGAAACCCCGTCTCTACTAAAAATACAAAAATTATCCAGGCGTGGTGGGGGTCACCTGTAAACCCAGCTACTCGGGAGGCTGAGGAGGAAAATTGTTTGAGCCCAGGAGGCAGAGGTTGCAGTGAGCTGAGATCATGCCACTGCCTTCCAGCCTGGGTGACAGAGCAAGACTCGGTCTCAAAAAAAAAAAAAAAAAATTCATTAGGCAGCACACTCAAGATTAGTACACTTTGTATAACTACTGTAAATGTAACAGTATAAACGGGTGATTTTGCATTGGGATATGATGGGCAGTGAATGGGGAGCCAACTGTAGGGAAATGATCCCTAATATAACTTAATTAGTATATGCCACATTGTACAAATGTTGTGTATTGTGGTGTTTTTAGAGAATGTCATTATTCTGAGACCTATAAGGATAAAGCTATATATATGCAGGTAAATACAAGGTTTTCTTTAAAAAGAATAGTTTCTACTGGTGTCCTGAAGCTGAGCATGAGCCCCAGAAATATGAGGATGAGGCTAACCTGGACTTACATGTTTGTTTTGTTCAATGAATGTAGCAGTTAGTGGTCTATTTTTGTTTGTTTGTTTGTTTTTTGAGACGGAGTCTTGCTCTGTCACCCACAAGTGACAGAGCCCACCCACAAGTGTCACCCACTGGAGTGCAGTGGCACGATCTTGGCTCACTGCAGCCTCTGCCTCCTGGATTCCAGTGATTCTGCTGCTTCAGACTTCTGTGTAGCTGGGATTACAGGTGCACACCACCATGCCTGGATAATTTTTGTATATTTTTCAGTAGAGATGGGGTTTCGCCATGTTGGCCAGGCCAGTCTCGAATTCCTGACCTCAGGCAATCTGCCCACCTCGGTCTCTCAAAGTGCTGGAATTACAGGTGTGAGCCACCGTGCCCGGCCAGTGGTATGTTTTTTTCTTTTTTCCTCCTCTTCCTGCTAAACACAGCTTTTTTTT
>NW_016107316.1:15796115-15813033 GCF_001604975.1 Cebus imitator | reverse complement strand
CAGGATGGTCTCTATCTCTTGACCTTGTGATCCGGCCACCTCAACCCCCAAAGTGCTGGGATTACAGGTATGAGCCACCGCACCCGGCCCCTAAACATAGTTTAAAAAAATTTATTTGGATTAAATTATTGATTTAACTGTTTCCTGAATCACATCCTTTCTGAGCACTCTCTTAGGCACAGGAATAAAGAGAGGAGGAAGACATGATTCATACCTTTGAAGAGCCCATAGTATATAGCTCATGGAATCAAGATGTTTGGTTGCTTGTTTAAAAGTGCTGTGATTAATATAGATGAGAAAGTGACTAACTCCAAGGATATAAGAGCGAATGTTTCACAGAAGAGAAGACATTTCAGCCAGATCTTAGAGGTTAGACTATAAAGTAAAGAATGGAGGGTCTGGTGTTCTAAGCAGAGGATAGGATATCCAGAGGTTTAGCAGACTAAAAGCGTACATGTTCAAATGAGCTTTCCTTAGTGAGAAAGGTACTCTGCTGGCTCTCCATGGCCCTTTGTTTTACTCAGACTTTACCTGACACATATAAAGCCTTCCACAAGTATGATTTTTAACCATTTACATTCCTTCCCCTTCTCTTTCCTGTTTGCTCTATTGCCTGATGCTAAGGGATCTTAGCATCTAAGGGAAATAGTCTTCCATCTCTCTTATTTAGAAGAATCTTCCTTTTAACACAAAGACCTCCTCAAACCGAAATCTGAGGATTAATTAGTAGGGCGAGGCTGCATGTTCTAGTATTTTTATGTGATTTCCATTAAATGGCCAGATTAAAAGAACAGAATGGAAATGTTTTAAAAGTTACATAATGTAAACATTCAGCTGGGTATTACAATACATGGTTGCTTTGATTATCAGCGCCTATGTTGAAAGCCTAGTGGGACAATAAATCTAGCTGCATTTGGCTGGCTTTTGTTATAGTTGGAGCTGTTGCTGAGGAAACGTTGGCAAATGTAGTCTCTTGTGTGAGAGTTGTTTTGGACAGGCCTTGACTCCGGCTGAACCCAGAATAGCACCTGACTCTTCTGGTACTCACGACCCAGTCACTTAGGAGTGGGAAGCGCTGCACCTGCTGGGAGTACAAGAGGGCCCAGATCTTGGCCTCTAATACTCTGTGTGCCTGATGTCTTGTTCTTTCACATCAGCCACTTTATTATCAGTATTATTATCTTGCTGAAAAGACATGGGAGAGCACTTGATTTCACTAATTCTAGATTTAGAATTCCTTGGGGCAGTGACTGTTTGATTACTACTGAATGCTTAGTACCTAGCACATGGTGAAAACATTTTGATGTTAAAAATCCCCAGGATACCCTAGTAGCATTGTTATTTTACAAATACAGCTATTTCAGTTTGCATAATTTTGAAAAGGCTAAAGAATTATTTTATGGTTTTCCCCACTTAATCAGGTTTTCAAGCTAGAAATGCCCTTCTTCAGTCAAATCTTTCTCAAACTCAGCTAGCTACTATTTGGTAAGTTTGTCCCTTAATTACATTTAATTAATTTAACTATGCATTAATTAAACTATATCTCCCCTATTATAAGAAAGATACATTTCATTTCTGTGAAAGTGTATGACTCAAAGTCGCTCTCTAAAAGCAGTCATTTGAACGTTAATATTAAGCTTGGATGCAAATGCAGTTGTGCAAGATGTTACTGTACACTTAAGCTACACCAAATTTATAAAAAATATTTTCTTCAACAATAGATTAACCTTGGCATACTGTAACTTTTAACTTTGTAAACCTTGTAATTTTTTAAAAATTTTTGAGCCTTGTAATAACACTTAGCTTAAAACACAAATACATTGTACAGAAAGATATTCTATTCTTTAAGCTCTTTTATTTTTAAAATTTATTTATTTTTACTTTTTAAACTTTTTGTTAAAAACTGAGACACAAACACACCCATTAGCTTAGGCCTACACAGGGTCAAGATCATCAATATCACTATCTTCTACCTCTACATCTTGTCTCACTGGAAGGTGTTCAGGGGTAAGAACATGCATGGAGCCATTGTTTTCTATAACAATGCCTTCTTCTGGAATTTCTCCTGACAGACCTGCCTGAGGCTGCCTTACAGTTAACTTTTTTCTCCTAAGTAGAAGGAGTATACTCTAAAGTAACAATAAAAAGTATAGTATAGTAAATAATCCAGTAATATATTAATAGATTTATTGTTGTTGTATTGTTTATTGTTATTGAGTGTTGTGTACTGTACATAATTGTATATCGTGTGCTTTTCTATTGTGGCTGGCAGTGTAGTATGTTTATTCACACTAGCATCACCACAAATACATAGGTAATGCATTGCATTATGCCAGCTACAGTGTCCTTAGGTGACAGGAATTTTTCAGCTCCATTATAATCTTGTGGGACCACCATGATAAATGCAGTCCATTGTTGACTGATACGTCATTATGCAGTTCATGGCTATATTTTACAAGAAAAAACTACTGTTTTCTTTTATGTAATCCCTTCTATGGAGAATCAGAGAATATCTCATTTTTAGTATGTAAGTAATTGTGGTTTGGTAGGGGAATTAACTGTGGAGTAAGATGCTTTCTCAGAAGGAGTAGTTAGTTCCCTTTCTTTTCAAAATTTCTTCCCTCTCTGTTATGTCATGAAAATTAAGGGTAAAAATTAACTCACTGTTGAATGTACATAATTACATATGTATTTACTGTCTACATATTTACTATGTACATTCAATTGTGAGTTACGTAAATGTACATATTTATATTTCACTAAAATGAGTGTACCCAGCAGTTTTACTATCATTATTTTAAAAATAAAAAATTGAACTTTTCAGACAATGTTTTACTCCAAATAGACTTTATTTCTAAGTTGTGAATTTTAACATTTACTTTAGGACTCTAGCTGACATTGATGGTGATGGACAGCTAAAAGCAGAAGAGTTTATCCTTGCAATGCACCTCACTGACATGGCCAAAGCTGGACAGCCATTACCACTGACTTTACCTCCTGAGCTTGTCCCTCCATCTTTCAGGCAAGTGTTCCTGGAGGTGGGGAGTTATAGTTTTTGATAACTTGGCAGATGTGATTTAGAAGAGAGTTAAATATTTGCACTGCCATTGATTTTAGTATTCAATGAGTTATACTGGAAAGGAGTACATATTAGAAGTAGGTGTGGGCCAGGCATGGCAGCTTACACCTGTAATCATAACACTTTGGGAGGCTGAGGTGGGAGGATCACATGAGGCTAGGAGTTCAGGACCATCCTGGACAACATAGTGAGACCCCTGTCTCAACAAAAATAAAAATAACTAGCCAGATGTGGTGGTACGTGCCTGTAGTCCTAGCTACTTGGGAAGCTGGGACAGGAGGATCACTAGATCACAGGAGTTTGAGGCTGCAATGAGTTGTGATTATGCCACAGTACTCTATCCTGGGGAGCAGAGCAAGATTCTGCTTCAAAAAAAAAAAAAAAAAAGTGGGTGTGTTTTCATCACGTTATGCGTAAGGAAGCTATTGACTAAAGAAATAAAGAAAAACTTGCCCAAGAACAAAAATTAGCTGAACCATAATTTGAATCCAGATTTCTCTGTCTTGACCATCCATGTCCTGCTGTATATTGTAACAACATACCAAACTGTTTTAAATATCTTTAAACTATATTTTCAGTATCAAATTGCTTTACTCACTGGTAGTCTGTATAATCTAGTCTGAAAATGTCCAGACTACATGATGCTAACTTTGTTGTTTGATTTTTTTAGAGGAGGAAAGCAAATGGATTCCATTAATGGAACTCTGCCTTCATATCAGAAAATGCAAGAAGAGGAACCTCAGAAGAAATTACCAGGTGTCATTGAGTGTCAAAGTTGTATATTTATACTGAGTTCTTTTAAATTCTACCTCTAAATGTAACTGAATATTTAGAATTTTTATATTTTTAATATTTTATATGCCATAGGAGAAAAAACTATTTGATAGATGGGATGGATTTTGATATTGATAAAATTAAGATGATCAAAATAAGAAGAGTTTGAAGGAAGAAGAGACAATCTATGTATTTGACATGGTTGTAGACATCTGAGTTAAAGTATTTCTCCTACTGTAGGCTGAGTTATTAGAGCAAACTTTGTAATGAAATCTTTACCTTTAAAAAAAAGTTTAAATATTGGTTGAATATTTAAACATTTGTAGCTGTTCTAATATGTTAGAAAGTTAATGGCATCAAACCAAATGTATAACCACACAGCTTTGATTGTCCTTGAAGAAAACTGAGGAAAAGAGTTGAAAAAGGTTTTTCTTTTTCTTTCTTTTTATTTTGAGATAGAGTTTTGCTCTCGTTACCTAGGCTGGAGTGCAATGGCGCAATCTCGGCTCACTGCAACCTCTCCCTCCTGGGTTCAAGTGATTCTCTTATCTCAGCTTCCTGAGTAGCTGGAATTACAGGTGCCCACCACTACACCCGGCTAATTTTTGATATTTTTAGCAGAGACGGGGTTTCACCATGTTGGCCAGGCTGGTCTCGAGCTCCTGACCTTGGATCCGCCCACCTCAACCTCTCAAAGTGCTGGGATTACAGGCGTGAGCCATCACTCCTGGCCGAAAAAGTATTTTTATTGGCAAGTTTACGAAAATTATTTCTCTTGAATGGATTCAAACTTAAAAATTTGTTTTTCTAAAAATGAATATCCTTGAAGAAAGTAGATATTTTTCCATTTATTATTTGATTTAAAATTATCCTTAGGAGAAGTATTCAAATACTAATAGCATTCAAACAATCAGAAGGCATGAGTATGTTGAAACTAGAGTACAGGTTCTGTAGGCTCTTAATGTGTGCGGATGCTGATGGCATACCTTGTTCAGTTACTTTTGAGGACAAACGGAAAGCCAACTATGAGCGAGGGAACATGGAGCTGGAGAAGCGACGCCAAGCTTTGATGGAGCAGCAGCAGAGGGAGGCAGAACGTAAAGCCCAGAAAGAAAAGGAAGAGTGGGAACGGAAACAGAGAGAATTACAAGAACAGGAATGGAAGAAACAACTTGAATTAGAAAAACGCTTGGAGAAGCAGCGGGAATTGGAGAGACAACGAGAGGAAGAAAGGAGAAAAGAGATAGAAAGACGAGAGGTTATTTTTAAGTTTTTTTTTACTTCTTAAGAAAATCATTACATTTAATCAGTGACTGTATTTCATTTGATAAATCTTTTTGAATTTTTTTTTGCATTTTGCTCTATATCATTTCATTCTTATCCTATACAAATCTGATTCTTCCTTCCCTTGAGGAGGGAAAGAGGGTTCTTGCACATGAGGAGTTTTTAGAACTATAAGTGGTAGAGAAAGCATCCTCTGCAGATGAGATCTCAATCAAAGGAGGATTGACTGCAGAGCTAAGTTGAGTGAGGAGCTAAGGTTAGTTAGCCAGCTGAGCAAGTCATTAGATGAAAGCAAGTTTAGGATCCAGATTAAGAGTCCAAGGAATTGGAGAGACAATAAGATGAGAGTGGGGCACTGAAAGTCTCTCTAGAGTGGAATCAAGAGGATGGGCTTGCACAGGTCTTTAGGATAGTGTTGCTGGAGAAGAAGGGTCCCTAGGAGGAGACTCTAGGAGGCTGTGTTTTAAAGGGCCAGGGATGGAGCACAGTAAGTTATTGTGCACTGAAATAATGTAAATAGATTTTTTCCCTGGATATCAGAATAGAGGGGTAATTATTCCTGTTTATATTTATATTTATGAAGTCATCTTTTAACTTATTAAGGAAAAAATGGCTCTAACAAAAGCATGGTCTTCCAACCTGGATAACATGGAAAAGCCCCATCTCTACAAAAAACATACAAAAATTAGCCAGGTGTGGTGGCTTGTGCCTGTAATCCCAACTACTTGGGGGGCTGAGGCGGGAGAATCGCTTGAGCCCAGGTGGCAGAGGTTGCAGTGAGCCAAGATGGTGCCACTGCACTACAGTCTGGGTGACAGAGTGAGATGCTGTCTGGAAAAAAAAAAGGTATGATCAGAAAAATCCAATAGCTGAAGCCACATTTTTGAAAGTCTTTAGGCCCATTAATAAAACTAGATTTGCCTAGCTACCCTTAAGCACTATAGCCGCTAAGTGCTAATCTCTGCCTGACTTTTCTTTTTCTCTTCCCAGTTTTGAATCATGCCAAATTTTTAGTTTAAAAGTTAACTTCGATTCCTTTTTTTCAGGCAGCAAAGCAGGAACTTGAACGACAGCGTCGCTTAGAATGGGAGAGAATTCGACGACAGGAGCTTCTCAATCAAAAGAATAGAGAACAAGAAGAAATTGTCAGGTTAAACTCTAAAAAGAAGAGTCTTCATCTTGAGTTGGAAGCACTGGTACGGCTAAAGTTTTAAGTGAAATTTCTCTGAATGATGCTAGAGCTACCTGTTGAAAAATGTGATTATGGGCTGGGTGTGGTGGCTCACACCTGTAATCCTAGCACTTTGGGAGGCCGAGGCAGGCAGATCAACTGCGGTCAGGAGTTTGAAATCAGCCTGGCCAACATGGTGAAACCCTGCCTCTACTAAAAAAAAAAAAAGCAAAAGAATTATGCAGCCATGGTGGGTGGTGGCAGGTACCTGTAATCGTAGCTGCTTGGGAGGCTGAGGCAGGAGAATCACTTGAACCCAGGAGGTAGAGGTTGCAGTGAGCCAAGATCACGCCATTGCACTCCAGCCTGAGTGACAGAGGAGACTCCATCTCAAAAAAAAAAAGAAAAAGAAAAGTGTAATTGTGTTTTAAAATCTCTCGTGAATTAGTTATGTCTTAATGTCATGAAATAGTCACATTTTCTTATAAACAGCCTATACAATATAGTTTACTGAAAAAAGAATAATGACCTAAAATGCTGAGAATTATGTTGTAGCATCAGTTCAGCTGCTGATGAACTGTGTACCCCTGGGCAAGACATTTCTCTTCTCTGTGCCTCACTTTTCCCTTGTTTGAAATAAAGAGTTGTGTTAGTTCAGTGATTTTCAGTTTTCAGATTGGTCTCTGGAAGATGGTCTGAGGAGGACTAAGCAGAGGCAAGAGAGGGAAAGCTCGGGCAGCAGAGCGGTGATCTTCTGTCCCCAACTCTTGCCACACTTCACAACAGAGAAACTTGACATTTATGTGCTTTATTTGTCTTGGGATTTCACTCAAGATTTGCTTGGGAAAAAAAAGATTCTACTATTAAAAAGACAGCTGATTTAAAACAGCTGACCTAAATGATCTCTTACAATTCTAGTTCTGCAGGATTATAGTTCTTAGCTAGTACTGGCCACTAAGCAGTTTTTACACATCAGATGTTAGAGGGTCAAGTTGTTAAAAGACTTTGTTTGGAATACATGGTGAGAAGATATAAAAGATCTGGCACTATTCTGCCACAGCCCTAGAATCCCATGAGCCTAACCTGATCATATACTAGGGTTTTGCAAAAATGCCTGCCTAGTCATGTAGTAGAGCCAGATTTAGATCTTGTGTGATTATAGTCTAACATTTTATTTGGTTAATAACTTACTTTAAAAATGTATTTAAGACCTTAAACTGAGTACATTTATCTCTGGTGCCTTTTGTGTTCAGATTTTCACCTCTTATAAGGACACCAGTTAGATTGGATTAGGGTCCACCCATATGACTTTGTTTAACCTTAATCATCTCTTTAAAGAGCCTGTCTCCAAATATCATCACATTCTGAGGTACTGGGGCTTAGGACTTTAATGTATGAATTTTGGGGGACACAGTTTAGCCCATAACCCCCCATGTCACCCTTCTTCTTAGGTCCCATTGAGAATCTCTGCTTTTTGGTTTGATTTCTTTGCAGAAGAAGAGGAAAAAAGGAGAATAATATTAGTATAGAACAGAACTGTTTCCAAAACGTTTCTCCTGGGCACTGTTTAATTAGAGGAAATTAGATGACAATATTTAGGGTAGAAAGAGAAGCTCAGAGAAGGTAATACTAGGTATCACATGCAAATATTTATTCTTCCTCATTATTCTTTGAGAGTGTCTCTGATATTGTTAATTAATATTGTCTAATTAATGCTGAATTCAGAAAAAAATTCAATGTGGTATGTTTCTGCTTTCCCATACTAACATATGGGCTCTTGCACTCTGAGAATGATGTGTTTCCTGCTAATAACTTGAGTTAACAGACACAACTTGGAAACACATTCCACCTGGTTTTAGGCATTTATTTCAGACTGAATATGAATAGTAACTAAGATTTTAAAATTTAGATAAAAATATTATTCTCCTTATAGAAACATTTCCTATTAGCATTTTATGTTACTGTGTATTTATATGATCTTCCTATAGAATGGCAAACATCAGCAGATCTCAGGCAGACTTCAGGATGTCCGACTCAAAAAGCAAACTCAAAAGACGGAGCTGGAAGTTCTGGATAAGCAGTGTGATCTGGAAATTACGGAAATCAAGCAACTTCTACAGGAACTTCAGGTAAGTCCTTCGCTGCTAAATTCTTCTTAAACGTGTGCAGTTAACAGTTTTAATAGAGTTTTGTTTTGGGGGTCAGGAACCGTTGAGTCTGTGATAGACTTGTGATCTAAATACACACAATTATGTATCAACATCAGGAAGTCCATAGACCTGCTAAAACTCTGCTAGACATCTGGTTAAGTTTTGCTTAATGTATATATGTAAGTAGACATTTATTACTCTCAGTTTTAGCTCTTTAACAATGTTTATGCATTTCTTAGTTCATTACTTCTGCTATAACAAAAGACCTTAGATTGAGTAACTTACAAACAGAAATTTATTACTCATAGTTCTAGAGACTGAGAAGTCCAAGATCAAGGTGCTAACAGATTCAATGTCTGATGAGGGCTTGCTGTCTCCTTTAAAACTAGTGCCTTCTTACTGCGTCTTTACATGCAGAAAGGGTAAGGCAGTCCCTTCAACTTCCTTTCTAAGGACAGTCTTCCCATTCATGAGTGTGGAGCCTCCTAAAGCCCCGCTTCTTAATAGTATTGCATTGGGAGTTAGGTTCCAACACATGAATGTTGGAGAGACACCAACATTCAGACCATAACATACATTAAAATAAGGTTATTGTTACTTCTTTTAGGAAATTTTGACTTAAAGTTATTCTTTTTAAAATTATGATGAGAACTTGAATATGTCCCTCGGGGTCCTGGTAATTCTCTTCTTTACTTGTACGGTAGGATCTGCTTCAATAATTATTATTTGCAGAATGGGGCTGGGGAAGCATTCTGCATCTCTAGAGTTCTCTTACCCAGTTTCTCTTACTGCATCGACTGGCAATTAATCAGTCATTTTGCGTTGTTACAGCAGAGATAAACAAAAGCCAAAAACATTTTCTATTTGATTCAAACTTGTTTTTCTAGTTTTTAGTCCCTCTTTTTTTTTTCTCTGTCGCCCAGGCTGGAGTGCAGTGGCATGCTCTTGGTTCATTGCAACTTCTGCCTCCCAGGCTCAAGTGATTCTGCTGCCTCACTCTCCTGAGTAGCTGGGATTACAGGCACCCACCGCCACACCTGGCTAATTTTTTGTATTTTTAGTCACCATGTTGACGGCTGGTCTCGAACTTCTGGCCTCAAGTGATCCACCCATCTCGGCCTCCCAGAGTGCTGAGATTACAGGCATGAGCCAATGCGCCCAGCTTTTAGTCCCTCTTTGATACACACATATTGTTCCTGGAGTGTCATGGCATGCTTACACACACCATCTAGTGCAGGTCCACTGTCATTCATCAGTAAGCTGAAAATTGTAAGCTTCTAGACACACTCCATTTACAAAGGCCTTCTTCACTACCTTTTAATTTCAGCCAGTCACTCAAAATTGATTTTGGCTCAGATATTTCTTTTTAAAATCATGCATAATTCCATCCTAGTTGATTCTAAGTTGTAAGCAGTTTATAGCTATGTGTTATTTCTATAATAAGTTTCAAAGATGAGTAAATCCTGTTTTGAAGTTTTCAAAAAAATTCTTGGACAATATTATAACATTTTAATCAGGTACTGTTTTTTCTTTTTATAAGGAATATCAGAATAAGCTTATCTATCTGGTACCTGAGAAGCAATTATTAAATGAAAGAATTAAAAACATGCAGTTCAGTAGCACACCTGGTAAGTCTCTAAGGTTTGTCTGATTACTTTTATTCTTTTCTGAATGACTATATCAGTCATATTGTTACATTTTTAAAATTAAAAAAAAGTATTCTGTTATAAATAACACCTTTTGCCTGTAAGTTTAAAATTTCAAAATAATGTGAAAAATATTATCCCATATGTTAGAGCATTTTTTTTTTTTTTTTTTTTTGGAGATGGAGTTTGCTCTTGTTGCCCCAGGCTGGAATGCAATGGTGTGATCTTGGCTCACCACAACCTTGGCCTTCCAGGTTCAAGTGATTCTCCTGCCTCAGCCTCCAGAGCAGCTGGGATTACAGGGATGTGCCACCATACCCAGCTAATTTTGTACTTTTAGTAGAGATGAGGTTTCTCTATGTTGGTCAGGCTGGGACTCCCAACCTCAGGTGATCCATCCGCCACAGCCTCCCAAAGTGCTGGGATTACAGGCGTGAGTCCCCATGCCTGACCGGATGTTAGAGCATTGTTTAGGGATAAAAAGTAGATAAAAATAAAATAATGATTGTGGTATGACTTCATATCTTGATAATATTTTTATTTATATAACTGAAATATCAATCAAATAAAATGTTAAACTATAAGATCTAAATTTGGCTCTAACACAGGACTACATGTATATTTTGAAAAGTCCTGCACTGATTTTAAAGAACTGTTCAGGAGGTGGCTTTATACTCTGGGGCTGCACCCAGGATTCTAGGGTGTTAGCATGCAGCAGTCATAGGCTTTAACAGGATGGTGTGCCCTGCCCAGACCTTTACATTCTCTAACTCTGCGCTTCATACAAAGAATTTTACCATCTTGGCCCTCTGACACCTGTGGAGCAAAACATTCCAAGATGATTTACGGGATTGTAACTTTTTTTTTTTGGCTCAGGTCTCAAAGAAAAAAAAAATTCTCTATATTGGATATTGTGCCAATAAAAGCATAGTAGAAACAAGGTTTATTTAAAGAAAAGTAAATCTGCAGATGTGTTACAACTGACTAAAGTATCCTGAATTTCACTTGTTGAGTCTGTCATGTCAGTTACTCCATTGTAGGTCTCCTTATTATACTTTTGGCTGTTTAGGAGGTTCAGTAAATATTATCCCCTTCTTTGCCCAAGTTCTGAACAAATTAAGAAATAAGGCAAAGGAACAAGACAAATGAGAGAGACCACATCACCGCCTCATTATTGATGAAGCTGATTTTAGACAGCATGGTTTATCTGTGGGTGGTATAGTTGTACCTATAAAACACGAAACACTGGATGCATGAACAAAGTAGAATGGAGGTTTCCTGTGGGCAGTTTAGTCTCTAGAGCACAAGGGCTTGGAGGAGTCTGGGTTGTATATGCCTATGTCCTTATCTTGAGCTCACCAGTTAGTGAAAGGAACAAAAGAAGCTGGGATTGAAGTGCAGGGCCCTTCATGTGGAGGAAATATCAGAAATAAAGTTCACTCTTGTGAACTATTTTTATTGTGTCTCCTCCCTTCCACTGATGTGGTCTGTCCATGTCTCTGCTCAGACAGTGTTCCTTATACTTGATTCTTTTCTGTTCAAAGTATATTAGCTCCGACCTCATGCCTACACAGGCACTCCAGAGGCAGGGTGAGCCAACCCACCTGATCTGTGCAGTGGCAGAAATATATCTTTAGTATTGTCATCATTGTTGTCGTTATTCCTATTTGAATTGTGAATAAAATGTAGAAAATGTCTTATTGAGGACCTGATGGGACTGTTCTTTCTCTGTGGAGTGTAATCCAGTTCAGCTTTTATTTATTTAGCCATAGTCCAATTCAAAATAGGAAGCTTTTATGTGGGATTTGAAAAGTACCTGTATCCCTTAGATTCCTCTCACCATAACAACTGCCATTTAAGATTACCAACCATGTGCCAAGCACTGTGTGAGTCAGTTTTGATACATTCTTTCCTTTAATCTTTACAATAACCCTGTGGTGTAGTTATTATTCCCATTGTGCAGCTCAGGAAAACTGAGGTTCAGAGAGATTAAGTAGTTACCCAGGATGGTACAGTCTTAGTACTCAAATTTATATCTGACTGTAAAGCCCACTGTACTACCGTGTTGTCTCTTTGTCTTATCTTCCAGTTACCCAACATAGTGCTCATGTATATATCATGAAATTTGGTATTAAAACAATGCATTATTAGTGATATACACTGTTTTGAATAAAGAAGAAATATGCAGCTATAACACTTTGCTGATAGACATGAAAGATTCCTGAATAGGCTGGGCACAGTGGCTCTTGCCTGTAATCCCAGGACTTTAGGATGCTGAGGTGGGCAGATAACTTGAAGTCAGGAGTTTGAGACCAGCTTGGCTAACATGGTGAAGCCCCATCACTACTAAAAATACAAAGTGGCTGTGGTCCCAGCTACTCGGGAGACTAAAGGCATGAGAATCACTTGAACATGGGAGGTAGAGGTTGCAGTGAGCCGAGATGGTGCCACTGTACTTCAGCCTGGGCAATAGAGTGAGACTGTCTCAAAAAAAAAAATATTCCTGAATAACTAGAGACATTTATGTTCCCAAATGAACTAGCTTAATATTATACTTTGCTATGTACATCAATACTATATCAATTCTCTTCTAATTAATATATTCAGTTCTTTTTGGGTTTTTTAAATGCAACCCTGCAAGATAACTGACAAATTCACCTAGAAAATAAATTGTACAAGATTAGGCAAAATTTAGAAAAACTTTGATAGAGGGGCGGAGACTAATGCTATCAGGTATCAAAACATAAGATATGAAAGAGTGCCTAAAATAGTATGTTGTTGATCAGAAATAGAAAAATAGAACAATGGAATAGAATAGAGTCTAGAAAATAGCCCATGCATATATGGCAACTTAGGATAAGATCAAGTTGGCCCTTAACATCAGTGGGGAAAGGATGGGCTTTCAGTTAAGTGATTTGGGGGACAGTTGATTATCTGAAAGAGTTGTAGGGGAGCTTTTTACCACTCTCTACGTACAGAACTAAATTCTGAGTAAATTAGGAGGGTAAACATAAAAACAACTTAAGAAAAAATATTTTGAAACAGGAAAATATTTTTATAATCTTGATACGAGGAAAGTCTCTTTAAACAATATATAGAGTCATGAAGAAAAATATTTACAGATTTGATGTTTTAAAAATGAAAATGCCATAATGAAAGACAGCATAAACACCAAAAATTTTGAGATACATGTAATATGAGAATTTAGAACTTCAGGCGAGGCGCAGTGGCTCACGCCTGTTATTTCAGCACTTTGAGAGGCTAAGAGGGGAGGATCACAAGGTAAAGAGATTGAGACCATCCTGGCCAACATGGTGAAACCCTGTCTCTACTAAAAAGAGAAAAATTAGCTGGGAGTGGTGGCATGCACCTGTAGTCCCAGCTGCTCGGGATGCAGGAGCTTGAACTCCTGCCTTGAACCCAGGAGGCAGAGATTGCAGTGAGCTGAGATTGCAGTGAGCCGAGATCGCACCACTGTACTTCATCCTGAAGACAGAGCAAGACTTCATCTCAAAAAAAAAAAAAAAAAAAAAAAAAAAAAANAAAAAAAAAAAAAAAAAAAAAAAAAAAAAAAAAAAGGTAAGAATTTAGAGCTTCTGCAAATCAAAAAATTAAGGCGGCCAAATAGAAAAATAAAGGCAAAGGATTAGACTTGACAGTTCAAGACTATGGCCAGAAACATAAATAGATGTTTCTTTGACTTCACTGGTTATCAAGAAAATACAAATTAAAATAACAGGTTTCTTTTTTGCCAATTAGCGAAAATGAAAAAAGACTGATTATGTCCAGTATAGATGAGAGTTTACAGAAACAGGTACTGTTGGTTTCGTAAGTTGGTGCAGCTTTTTGGAATAATAGTTTGGCGATTTCTGTCAAAATTTAAAGTGTGCATTAACAGAATTAAAAATCTAAGAACCACATGATCATCTCAATAAGTAACGGAATGAGTATTTGACAAAGTTTAACATCCTTTCATGATAAAAACTCTCAAAAAATAGATACAGAAGGAAATTTCTTCAACATAATAAAGGCAGTTTATGAAAAGCTCACAGCTATCATAATGGGAAACTGAAGGCTTTTCATCTAATACAGGGTGTCCAATCGTTTGGCTTCCCTGGGTCACATTGGAAGAAGAGTTGGCTTGGGCCAACATAAAATTCACTAACACTGATGATAGCTGATGAGTGCTTAAAAACAAAAAACATAAAAACTCCTAATGTTTTTAAAAAGTTTATGAATTTGTGTTGGGCTACATTGAAAGCCATCCTGGGCTGCATGCGGCCTATGGCCTATAGGTTGAATAAGCTTTTATCTAAGATCTGGTACGAGGTAGAGATATGTTCTTTTACCACTTCTGTTCAACATAATACTAGAAGTACTAGCAAGACTACTCAGACAAGAAAAAGAAATAAAAGACATTCAAATTGTAAAAGAAGTAGTAAAATTATCCCTGTTTGCAGACAACAGGATCCTACATGTTGAAAACCCTAAAGACTCCACAGTGAAACTTGGAACTAATAAAATGAATTGAGTAAAGTTGTAGGATACAAAATCGACATACGAAAATCAGTTGCATTCTTTTACACCAATAACAGTCTATTCAAAAAAGAAATAAAAAATGCAATATCATTCATGACAGCTTCAAAAATAATTAAATACTTAGGAATAAATTTGACCAAGGTGGGGAAAGATCTGTAACTGAAAACTATAAAACATTGATGGGAGAAATTGAAAAAGACATAAACAAATGGAAAGATAATCCATGTTCATGTATTGGAAGAATTAATACTTTAAAAATATCTGTACTATCCAAAGCAATATACAGATTCAACACAATCCCTATCAAAATTCCAGTAGCATTTTCATAGAAGTAGAAAAAGCAATTCTAAAATGTATATGGAATTACACAAGACTCCAAATAGGTAATGCAATCTTGAGAAAGAAAAACAAAGTTGGATGCATCACACTGCCTGTTTGCAAATACTATAAAGATATAGTAATCAGAACAGTATGTTACTGGCATAAAAACAGGCATAGGGACAACATGGATGAACCTGCAGGATGTTACGTTAAGTGAAATAAGCCAGGCATAGAAAGACAAATACAGTATAATTTCATTTATTTGTAGAGTGTATATATTCATAAAAGTAGAGAGTAGAAGGTGGCTGCCAGAGCTGGTGGGGGAGAAAGGGATTGCTGAGGTGTTGCTCAAAGGATACAGCATTTCAGTTAGATAGGAGGAATAAGTTCAAGAAATCTGTTGTGCAACCGGGTGACTGTAGTTAATAACAGTGCATTATATTCTTGAAAGTTGCTAAGAGAATAGATTTTTAAGTGTTCTCACCACAAAAATGGCAAGTATGTGAGGAAATTTATATGTTAATTAGCTTTTACAATGTGTACATGTTTCAAAGCAACATGCATGCTATATATACAGTTTTTTTGTCAATTCTAAAAGACATACAGACTTATGGAATAGAATAGAGAGCCCAGATGACATAATGCATGTATGAAATGTATACATTTCATAATGTATACATATTTCAAAACAACATGCTTATAATATAGATACAATTTTTTATTTATCAACTACAAGACATACAGACTTATGAAATAGAATAGAGAGCCCAGAAATAAACCCAAGTATATATGGTCAACTAATTTTTGACAAGGGCACCAAGAAGACACAATGGGGACAGGATAGCCTCTTCAATAAATGGTATTGGGGAAACTGGATATCCACCTGCAAAAGAATGAGATTGGACTCTTATACCATACTCAAAAATCAACTCAGAACTCTTAGAAGAAAACATAGACAGAAGCTCCTTGACATTGGCCTTGGCAATGATTTTTTTGGATATTACACCAAAAGCTTAGGAAACAAAAATAAACAGGTGGGACTACATCAAACTAAAAAGCTTCTGCACAGTAAAGGAAACAACAAGATGAAAAGGCAGTCTATGGAATGGGAGAAAATATTTGTGAGCCATATATCTGATAAATGGTTAATATCCAAAATATAAGGAATATATATAACTCAATATCGAAAAACAAAAAACCCATTTTCAAAATGGGCAAAGGACCTGAGTAGACATTTCTCCAAAGAAGACATAAAAATGTTAAATAAGTATTTTAAAAGGTACTCAACATTATTAATCATCAGGGAAATGCAAGTCTGAACCACAGTGAAATATTGTATTACCTCACACCTGTTAGGATGGCTGTTATGAAAAAGATCAGAGATAGTGGTAGTGAGGATGTGGGGACAAGGGGACCTGTGTACACTGTTGGAGGAATGCAAATTGTTATAGCTGTTATGGAAAACAGTATGAAGATTTCTAAAAAAATTAAGATAGAACTCTTGTATGATCCAGCAGTCTCACTTCTGGATATATATTCAAAGGAAACAAAATTATTAACTCAAAGAGATATTTGCACTCCCTTATGCTAAATGCAGTAAGTCAGTTACAGAAAGACAAATATTACATGACCTCAACATATAAAATCTAAAAAGTTGAATTCCTATGCAGAAACTGAGAATAGGAGACTGGTTACCAGTGGTCGTGGGGAGGGGAAGATGGGTAGTTGTTGGTCAGTGGGTAGAGACCAACATCTACCCATGCCAATCAGAAAGGTAGTAATATAAATTATGCAGTAGCCAGAATGTAGACTACCATGGAGCAGTTTAAAAGAATGAACTAGATCTATTTGTCCTGACTGATACCTTATTAAATTAAAAAAACAAGTTGCACAACAATGTAGACAATATGATTCTATTAAAACCCATGATGAGGGCTTGCAGGATGTAAAAAAA
>NW_016107316.1:15775758-15796104 GCF_001604975.1 Cebus imitator | reverse complement strand
AAAACCCATGGAAATAGAAGCTGAATACGTATGCATCTAAATGAAAATGCCTAAAAAGGGGATGAACTTGCAGTTGAGATGGAGGCCTTTTAATTTTTTACTCATATGCTTCATTTTATTTAAGTTTTATACTTCTTTTAAAAATATTACAAAGTTAAACATAGACATTTAAACAGATAATATTGCCATTTTAATTTATTGTAATGTATTCTGCATTATATATTTCCATCTGGTTTCCCTGTCCCTGCATGAATATGTAAAAAAAGATAATATAAAATGAAACCTTCTGTTCTTACCTCCTAAAATAATGTTACTAAATAATCCAGTTAGTAATATTTATTGAATCTTTGCTGTGAATATTTTTCTGTTCTTAGGAGCACTAAGAATAAATGGAAAGCTACTTTATAACTTACATCAATTATTAACTGTGGGCGAGAGTATGCAATGGCTTTATATTCATCACCTCATTTAATGTAGTATGATGCTCATTGTATAGATGAAAAGCCTGAGGATTTGATTGGTGAAGCATCTTTCCTAAAGTGGAATTTCACTTCGGGTCCTAGTCCTTTTGAATGCAGAACCAAGGCTTATGACTATTTCCTCTGATACTCTTTCCAGCAAATAATCTGGGAAGTGGAAATAATAACAATGTTTTCTCTTCTACTGGTCTACATTATGTGTATACATCCTTTGTATTGATCTACTTGCACCAATTGGACCAAACAGTAACTGGCATGCTGGTAATGGTATGTGAACTTCTACGAAATGTAAACTGTCTGATATTTGTTTTTCAGATTCAGGGATCAGTTTACTTCATAAAAAATCATTAGAAAAGGAAGAATTATGCCAAAGACTTAAAGAACAATTAGATGCTCTTGAGAAAGAAACTGCATCTAAGCTGTCAGAAATGGATTCTTTTAACAATCAACTAAAGGTATTTATTTTTGATACTGTTTATTTTTAGGTAACTGCCTTCTTACCTTCACTATTTCGATTTAATAGAATAAATAGCTAAAGCTATCATTATATGTATTACATTTTTATAATTTATTTTATAATTTCAACTATATCAGAATTTTTATCACACTTTTTATCACAGTTTCCAGTTTTTGACAACTATATGCTGTTTGTATTGGCATCTATACATTTCCAGAACAATTGCCTTTGTCAGTACTACAGAACTGGTCTCAGCCAATGTGATCCTAGGCAATTTCCAAAAATGGGAAATATAGAAAATAGTTCAGGTGGTAGAGGCTCTTTTAACACACTTTTTTTTTCTTGTTACAGGGTAATTAATCTTTGTTAAATAATGCAGTGATCAGTGAAATCTAGAACAGAATCTGGCACTATAAACTTTACATGAAAAGCAAGTTCATGATTCATTGTTTGCTGCAGTGGCAGAGCAAATGTCTAAAACATAGACTGTCTGCTTATCATTCACCCCAGTATTCATTGTATACTGAAGCCATACCTATGAAAGAAACTAAAAACCAGATTAATGGCATAGAATGTAAATTTGGGAATAGTCTCAGTTTTTCCTTTGCTAACAATATAAGGTTTCCAGAGCATAAAGTATTTTCTGTAAGAAATAAAGCTTTTCATAAAGCTTTTCTGTAAGAAAGCTGTCTCTTTATATGGCTTTTATCATGCTGACTTATTTAGAATAACATTAACACTAAATGTAAAGTAAACAGCATGCCAAAGAAAGGACAACATGGTGGCTTCAGGTAAGGAAGGGGAATTTGAGGTGAACAGTGTTAATAATACACTTTACACAAGCATATATTCAGTAGAAAAAACTTGCTAGAAAACCAAAAATTTGTCATAGCTGGTTAGACAAGCCAGCCAACTTATCTTCCCTATATTATTTCTTTAAAAAAAAAAAAAAAAAAAAACCTGTACATAGCTGGGTACGGTGGCTCAAACCTGTAATCCCAGCACTTTGGGAGGCCAGGGCGGGCAGATCACAAGGTCAAGAGATCGAGACCATCCTGACCAACATGGTGAAACCCCGTCTCCACTAAAAAATACAAAAATTAGCTGAGCATGGTGGCACGTGCCCGTAGTCCCAGCTTCTTGGGAGACTGAGGCAGGAGAATCACTTGAACCCAGGAGGTGGAGGTTGCTGTGAGCCGAGATTGCGCCACTATACTCCAGCCTGGTAACAGAGCGAGACTTTGTCTTAAAAAAAAAGAAAAAGAAAAAGAAAGAAAAAATCTGTACATAGTTTAATTGGCTTTTTATCTGCCTTATCTTACAGTGTGGGAATATGGATGACTCTGTTCTTCAGTGCCTTTTGTCTCTGCTAAGCTGTCTCAACAACCTCTTCCTCTTACTTAAGGTTATTTTCTAATATCTAGCTTCTTTTCTTTGAGTTACTTTACTGTTTTGTTTTTTTAAAACTATACTATTCTTTGCCTTATCTGAGTATCTTTGTTTGAAGTAACAATATAAACCTTTCTCTTTCTGCTTGCTTGAATATCCTTCTGCTATCTAACTGCCTGAGTCTAATGCCAGAAATTAGTAAAGTTGCCCACAGTAATCTTCTCAAAAGAGGCCCAAGATACTTAGAAATATAGCCTGGTTCCTTAGAAATATAGCCTGGTTCCTTTACAACATCCCTGTGAGTGAGTTGACAGATGAGGTGATTACTAAGTTAATTCAAAGGAAAATGTGAAATTAAATAACTTACTGTTATTTCATATACTGAAAACCACTGTTTAAAATAAAAATAATTTCTGAAATCTAGGGCAAGTTTATGTCATATATGTACCAAGCTGCTTCCTAATAGTGTTATAAAGAAAATTTTAAAGAACTAATAATTTAGGGTCAACTTTAGTCAGGCCTAGTTACCAGGCCTCATATTTGAACATGCTTGCACATCAGATAAAAATGTTTAAATTATTTATATAAATAACTAGTTTCCTTTGCCATGTATAACGTACAGAATATTTACAATAGTCAATACATTTGTATTTTAATAGAGCTTAAAGAAATGTGCTTTATATTTACTTCTTGCTGACCGTAGTAGATTTTGACTACACATTATACTTAGTACTAAAATGGATGGTGGCAATAGGGCAGTTGCCTATATGCATATGCATTCCACATTGAAGACAGAAACATGATAAGTAGAGCTCATTTGTTACCCAAGCAAAGGTAGGGCAAATTGGAAAGAGGGTAGCAGCAGAGGAGCCATATTTTAGCCTTTATGGTTATGGCATGAATGACCATTGCCATATATGATTATATGATTTTTGGAACTTATGGATTGCATAGAAACTAAACTTAAGTTTCTTCATCTGTAAAGTGAAGTTTAATGATGATTTATGGACTGTTCTCATTTATATGGTCTGATTCCTTCAGTTAGCATTTGATTCTCCACAGGCCAGCACTTATTCTTGTCCCTTGTTTTACTTTCTTCCTTCTGCTTCCTGCCTTCCAGACTTAACATGGCTTATTGATACTTTCGTAAGAGCAATTCAGGAAACTAAAGGGATAGAAAATCTGTATGGTCAGAGCAGTCAGGAGACTGTGTTGTCACAGAAAGCAAGAAAAGAGGTCTTCTGTGGTCACTGGAAAATGATACAGAGTTAATTAGTTAACATAGTACTGAAAAATATCAGTTGGGCACGGTGACTCATGCCTGTAATCCCAGCACTTTGGGAGGCGAGGTGGGTGGATCACTTGAGGTCAGATGTTCGAGACCAGCCTGACCAACATGGTGAAACCCTGTCTCTACTAAAAGTACCAAAAATTAGCTGAGTGTAGTGGTGGGTGCCTGTAATCCCAGCTACTCAGGAGGCTAAGACAGGAGAATTGCTTAAACTCGGGAGGCGGATGAACTCGGGAGGCGGAGGTTGCAGTGAGCTGAGGTCTAGCCATTGCACTCTGACCTGGTGAACAAGAACGAAACTCTGTCTTGAAACAAAGAAAGAAACATATCCATTAAATTTGTCAACAAGGAGACTTTTGAAGACCTTGCTAAAAGTGCCATTTCACTTGAGTGATAAGCAGAAGCTGGATTGCAGTGGATCAGGAATGAGTGGGAGTTAAGGAAGGATTAAGTGAGTAGCAGCAATTCTTAGAATGAAAGAGCTTGGGGGTCAAAGGAAAACCTTTTTTTTTTAGGTTTAAGAAACACTTGAAGGAAATGGTAAAGAGAAAAGAAAGGAGAGGGCAGGGGGAAAAAGAGATTGAGTTTGAATCTAAAAAGTGGTGGTAATTGATGAAGCAAAGTCCCTGAAGAAGCAGATTAAGACAGAATGGAGAGCACAGATAAAAGGATTAGATAAAAAGAATACTTTCAGCGTAACATATGGGGAAAAGATGGATATGAATGCAGTTAAATTTGTTGGTAGAGAGTAGAAAGTTGACAGTGAAATGGGAAAGGTTCCCTTGCCCCATCACAGGGCATGTGATGGGGGTGTGGCTCACTTCTTCAGTGCCCCGAGGCTCAAACCTCTAGGGGAGCATACAGACTGGTAGGCTGTGGCACTCTGACCCCACAGTAGTGTCTGGGGGTGAATGAATGTTTACACCTGAAGCCCCAGTGGGAGTGTGTTACAGGGTGTTCTTTTAGTTTGCCATCTATAGGTGGTTTGTGTTACTCAGCTCAGTTAGACCCCCTTCCTTATCATAAGGACAGAGGAATTTCTGTATTCTGGGGTTTCTTGGCTTGGCATACTGGAAGAATCGGATCACACATGGGCTTGGAGAATGAGTGCAAGGTTTTATTGAGTAGAAGTAGCTCTCAGCAGATGGAGGAGCCAGAGGGAGATGGTTTTATCCTGGAGTCGGGCCACAACCTGACACTTCTCTTGACTCTCTAGCCAAACTCCACTGGTCGATGGGCTGCTTGCCTGCCGGCGCCTGTTGGCATGCTCTTGACGACCAGCTGCTTGTGTCTTCCACTGATGTGTTCCTCACGACGTCCAGCAGCTTGTGTCTCTGCCTTGCTAGGGTCTCGGGTTTTTATAGGCTCAGAATGGGGATGTGGCAGGCCAGGGTTGTCTTGGAAGATGCAGCAATTAGGTGTGAAGGCAGGAGTGCCTCTTCTCACCTAGGTCCATGGGTATAGGCCTGAGGGTGAAGCCCTAGCCAGGACCCAGCTTTCTCTACCCAGTACATCCTGGCCCCCTCCTGTATTGACAGTTTCAAGACTTAAAATCAGAAGTAAGTTGGACCATAAGAAAGAATCTTCCCAGGTAGTGGAGGACATATCATAATTCATCCTAGGCCAGAAGAAGAGAGGTGGAGATGCAGGAAGTTTTATTGATTTTTTTTTTTTTTGAGATGGAAAGATGAGAGAGCTGCAGTCTGACGACTTAATGAGGCAAGGTTTATAACTGGTAGTGAGGAGAATGAACGGAAGATTAGGAAGTTTCAGGAGAGAAATAGGCATGAAATAGACATCTCAGTGTAGGTATGCAAGTTAAGTAGAGGAAAACCTAAGTGTGATGAGCAATGTTGAATGCCTGTTTGAAGTTGGAGGTGATGTATTTAAATTGAAAGCAGTATGCCTAATTGTATGATTTTTCTTCACCAGTGTTTAGGTGTTTAGGTGTAAGCACAGAGAAAGCTGATGAAATAGGTTCATGGGTTCATACAGGTTTGGAGTTTTAATAGACATGCACTCAGAGAGAGGGACAAAAGAGTTACAGATCTTGACAAAAAGCATTATGAGAACTCCGAAATATGAACTAAACATGAAGGATGTGAAGAGAGGAAGGGATGTTAATAAAGAAAGAGAATGATTGGAGTTAACAGAATGGTCTCAGTGAGGTTGAAAACCTATTAACGGTTGGGCGCGATGGCCCACACCTGTAATCCCTGCGCCTTGGGAGGCTGAAGTGGGTCGATCACCTGAGGTCAGGAGTTTGAGATCAGCCTGGCCAACATGATGAAACCCCGTCTCTACTAAAAATACAAAAATTAGCTGTAATCCCAGCTACTCAAGAGACTGAATCAGGAGAATCACTTGAACCTGAGAGGTAGAGGTTGAAGTGAGCCGAGATCATGCCATTGCACTCCAGCCTGGGCAACAAGAGCAAAACTGCATCTCAAACAAAACAAGACAAAACAAAAACTATATTGACATAGATGTACCAGGTATAAAAAAAGTTCAGAGGGTAAGAACTTATGTTTAAAGAATAGGATATTTGGTCAATGGTAGTTCTGTTTCTGATTATAGTAAGACTCAGGGTGTAATAATAGAAATTATGGATTAAGTAGAGTTAAAAAGGTCATTGGTGAAGAGATCAGCCTCAGAGGTGAGGTTTCGATTACATCATCTATGTGGATGTCAAAAACTTAGAGAATAGTGAGGTGAGTGAATGACTAGGTGACTAATAAGATGACAATAAAAAGGAAGGAGAGAATGATATTACTGGATGGTAGGAGCCCCAGAAAAGCATGGAGTTGGTAAGAGTGAGGGGGAAATAACCAACTGGAAGTGACAATGAAGAACGAAGAAAATACTGTAGTTATCCTCTGACCCTGATGTAAATGGAATAGGTGATAATAAACTGAGAGAGGACTAGTAGGAAAAGTAGTATCCCGAGGGATCAGCCAAGAAGGCGAAGAGGTAAGAGAATTTTCTTTCAGAGAAGATGCGTAGCTATGTGAGAGCTTCCTGATCACATAGAGGAAGTTCCAGGAGAGTGGAGAGCTTTGAGGAGAGAATGAGTAGGGGATTGGGTCAGATTAAGGGATAAATAGCACTGTCGAGATAAGAATTCAAGGGATAAGGAATGAGAAGAAAGGCTAGGTCTTTTCAGTAGATGAGATGGAACTGGTCCTGATGGTCTTGGAGGAGGACAGACAATTCTAATGCTGTGGTCATTTGTGACAGTAGGGCACCTGGAGTGATCACCCTTGTAGGCTGCTTGTAGTGACAACAAAAGTAAAATATTTAAAATTATTTATCTTAGAATGTTATGTTTTATTGGAACCTGCAATATGCATGTACAGAATCAATAATAATTTTTACTTTTTTGGTCAAGTTACACCAAGACAAAAAAGCCAGTGGATTCAAAAGTGAGACATTTGACAGGCCATTAAGAAAATTCACACATCTGGTCGGGCGCAGTGGCTCACACCTATAATCCCAGCACTTTGGGAGGCCAAGGTGGGTAGGTCACATGAGGTTAGGAGTTTGAGACCAGCATGGCCAACACCGTGAAACCTCGTCTCTACTAAAAATACTAAAAATTAGCCAGGCATGATGGTGGGTACCTGTAGTGCCAGCTGCTTGGGAGGCTAGCAGGAGAATAGCTTGAATCTGGGAGGCAAAGGTTGCAGTGAGCCAAGATTGCACCACTGCACTCCAGCCTGGGTGACAAAGCGAGACTTCATCTCAAAAAAAACAAAAAAAATTTCACACATTTTTAGCAGTGAAGTGCAATGAAAAATGTACTGGCTTAGGAATCTAAAAAAGTGAGGTCTGGTCTTATGCATGCCACTTGCCAGTTATGTAACTGTTTGTCATTTACCCTCCAAACTTTGTTTTCTTCCTTTACAAAACAAGCTGACATAACTGCCTGTCTTCTTTGCCCAGAGTCTTATGATTAAGTGAGATGGCATATAGATGGAAATGCTTTGTAAACTCTTAGATGTTATACAAATGTTTTTGTTATTCTTCTTAAGAAAGGGGTTGTCAGAATCTCCAAAATATCTTTAGTGTGTTGTAAAGTCACCACTGTTGCCTTGAGATAATGATTGGGAAAATGCTGTCCATAGTGGGAAAGTAGAATCTGTTAATGGTAGAATTGTGATTTCCTTCAGGGAGCTAGGTCTTAACCTTATGCTTCCAAGGATCTGGGGTGATCTACATTAGTAATACTTCTCCAGGTGGCAGGGTGAGGTTTTGATTTATTCAGAGGACAATAAGGCTACTAAATTGGGGAGAAGGAACCACTAGTATTTTGGATTACAAATAAAAACTTGAATGGGCAATGTATTAGATGTTAGAAAAAACATTTCCCAAATCTATAATGTTATAAAGATTGAGGAAGTATTTCTTTCCTTCTTTCAGAGAATTTCAGGTCTGCCTTTTTCTCCAAGGTAGGATATAATAATATAAGGTGTGGCCTTAAGAGCTCCTTGGAGGGATGGGATGTAAATATTGATATCTAAAACAGAGCCTCTTAACCATTTTTATGCCATGGACTTGTCAACAATTTGATGAAGTCTCTGGACCTGTTCTCAAAATAATATTTAAAATTCATAAAATGAAATTTATAGCATTATTTTAAAAATCAATTGAGAGTCTTTTAAAAAACAAATTTGTGACATAGTAATACATGTGCTTCTATATTAATGAAATAAGACATAGTATCAGATATAATAATACCATCATTTTAAAGTCAAAATGTATGTGATGTACATACATAAGTTACCTGTAATATAACAAGAAATATCTGATTTCTGTTGGTAAAAAATATCACAAGTGTAGCTAATAGGACTGGTTTGTTACTTATATTTGGAATTGAAGAAAATGCTGTATTTCAGATAGAAGTTAGTGAAAGTAAAGATTAATTTTGTTTCTGTCCAAGTTCATGGACCTCTGAATCCTATTAAAAAATAAAAATAAAAAACTTGGAAGTTCTCTGGCCCTCAGAATAAGACCTGCTGCTCTTTAGAGTGAAGGCAAGATGATTAGATTTGCTGGTTTTCTTGTCTGTTTCTATCAATTATGGAGATCGATATGGTTAAATCTTCTACTTTGATCATGGATTTGTCTTTGCTTGTTTTCATTTTGTTATTTTTTTTTTCTCTATAGATTTCGAAGCTGTGTTACTAGGTGCATACACATTTAGAATTGTTATAGCTTCCTGGTGGGTGAACCCTTTATCATATGTTCCTGTAGAAATGTATCTTGCCTTAAAGCCTACTTTTTCTTATATTAGTTTATACCAGCTTTATTTTTGTTAGCATAGCATGGTATATTTTTTTCCATCCTCTTAAAACCTGTTTGTGTCTTTTCATCCAAATTGTATTTTTTAAATAGCATACAGTTGGGTCTTTAAAATGCAGCCTATCTTTGTATTTCAAATTGGAGTATTTAGTCTGTTTAGCGTAATTACAGACATTTGAACTTTGCCAATTTTTATTTTTTTAATTTTTTTGAGATGGAGTCTCGCTTTGTCGCCAGCCTGGCGCATTCTCGGCTCACTTCAACCTCCGCCTCCTGGGTTTAAGTGATGCTCCTGCCTCAGCCTCCTGAGTAGCTGGGACTGCAGGCACGCACCACCATGCCCAGCTAATTTTTGTATTTTTAGTAGAGACAGGGTTTCATCATGTTGGCCAGGATGGTCTTGATCTCTTGACCTAGTGATCCACCCACGCTGGCCTCCCAAAGTGCTGAGCCACTTTGGGAGGCATGAGCCACCACACCCAGCCTAATCTACCATTTTTCTCTGTTATCTGTCTTACCTATTTTATGTTCCTTTCTCTCTCCTTTCTTGTCACTTTTTGATTTTTTTTTTTTGTTTGAATGGAATCTCACTCTGTCACCCGGGCTGTAGTTCATTGGTGCTATTTCAGCTCAGTTCAAGTTATTCTCCTGTCCCAGCCTGCCAAGTAGCTGGGACTACAGACATGAGTCACAACATCCAGCTAATTTTTTGAGTTTTTAGTAGAGAGGGATTTCCCCATGTTGGCCAGGCTGATCTTGAACTCTTGACCTTAGGTGATTCACCCACCTCGGTCTCCCAAAGTGCTGGGATTACAGGCATGAGCCACTATGCCTGGCCCATGTATTTTGTTTGTTTGTTTGTCTTAGTTTTGTTTTTAAGATGGAATCTTGCTCTTGTCACCCAGGCTGGAGTGCAATGGTGCGATCTTGACTCACTGCAACCTCCGCTTCCCAGGTTTAAGTGATTCTCCTGCCTCAGCCTCCCAAGTAGCTGGGATTACAGGTGCCTGCCACCACACCCAGATAATTTTTGTATTTTTTGTAGAGGTGGGGTTTCACCATGTTCGCCAGGCTGGTCTCAAACTCCAGACCTCAGGTGATCCACCCACCTCAGCCTCCCAAAGTGCAGGGATTTCAGGCATGAGCCACTGTGGCTGGCCTGATCATGTATGTTTTTTTTAAACTCGATTTTTTCCTTCTTTGTTGGCTTCTTATACCTTCTTTTACTTTTCTGTCGGTGGGCATGCTAGAAATTACGATATGCAGCCTTGGTTTATTTAAGTCTAATATAAATTAGTAATTTTACTACTTACCAAATACTGCAGAGACCTTGGATACTTTTAACTCCATGTATTGCCATATGCCTCTTACATTTGTGCTATTCATGTCATATATTTTAAACTCTGTAAGCCATTATTGTTAATGTTTCATTCTGTCAGTGTTCATTTAGATGTACCCATGTATTTATCCAGATTTCCACTGATCCTTATTCCTTCCTGTATGTCCATGCTTCATCTGGGATTTTTTCCTTCTGCCTGAAGAATGTCCATTAGTGTTTAGTGTATTTCCTTTAAAGCCGGTATTAGTGATGAGTTCTTCCTATTTTTGTTTTTCTGAAAATGTCTTTATTTCACTTTTATTTTTGAAGAGTATTTTCAGTGGTTATAGAATTATAGAATGGTTTCTTCTCTGTACTTTGAACGTGTCGTTGCATTGTCTTTTGACTTTCATGTTTTCATATTATGAAATCAGCTGTCAACTTTAAGATAATTTAACTTTTTTTCCTCTGGCTGCTTTTGAGCATCTTTTTATCTCTGACTTTCAGTAGTTTTACTGTCATGTGCCAAGGGCTCTTCTTGGCTCTTCTTGAACCTATAGCTTGATGTTACTGGTTACTTGGTAAAGTTCTTGGCTGATCTCTATTCAAACATTGCTTCTCGGCATTTCTTCTTCTCCTCTCCTTCTGGGACTCAGTACAGATATGTCAGACCTTTTCAGTCTGTTTGGTGTATAGCTTGTGTTCTGTTCTGTGTTTTCTGTCCTTTTGTATCTCTGTGCTTCAGTCTAGATATTTTCACTTTGAGTTCAATATTTCTCGCTTTAGCTATGACTAGTCTGCTTTTAAACTCATCTCTTGAGTTCTTAATTTCTATTCTGTTTTTTAGTTCTTGAGTTTTCGTTTGATTCCTTTTTATAGTTTCCAGCTCTTTGCTAAAATTCTCTGTCTTGTTATCTGATATCTTGAACATTTTGATCACTTTTGTTTTAAAGTTCTTATCTGGTAATTATTATCTGTACAACCGTTTCTAGTGTATGTTTTTTCCCTTACTTCTTGATCATATGGTTTTGACTTCTGGCATACTCAGTAATTTTTTTATTATAGACTTTTTGCATGAAAAATTACAGAGATATTTTGACACTCCAAATCAGATTTTCTCTAGAGAGAATTTCCTTTTGCTTCTGGCAAGCAGTGTGGGGCAGATCACCTTAATCCAGTTACAGAGCTGATTTGAAGCTAGACTGCTGTATTTCTTGTTCACCCCTAAGCCTTGTGGCCTTAGGTCTACAAACCTAGAGTGTTTACCAGGACCCTTCTTCCAGAATTCCAGCCTCTTAACACAGCTGGAAACTCTGCTCCGCTTCTTATCCTCTCAGCCGTGATTTACCAATGGGCAAATGCATAGAAGGAGATGTGGCATTGAATGTCACTGTTACCTCTCTTGAACTTCCCTTCTCTCCAGCCTCTTGACTTTCCTAATCCTCACTGCCTTGATAGCACTCCAATACCTGTAAACAAGGGTTTTCACATTTTGTTCAGCTTTTGTAGTTCTTGGCAGGATGGCTGTTCTAAGAAATTAGTCTACCGTCACTGGGAGCAGAGATTCCAGTTACTAGATTTTTTCTGTTCTGTTATCTGCCCAAGGAGGAAGCCCCATTTCAAAGATTCAAGGCTTCAAATCAAACCTCCTTAGATTACTGAAAATGGGAGTTATGGTTTGAATTCTTTCTCAGCACGGGATTCTGTAGCATTCCGTCCTCATTATCTTAGCATATATATTTTTTGTTTTTTCTATTACTGAACATGGGGAAATAATCCCATGGAGAATCATCTGTCCTATACCTTTTCATTGGGATTTCATCATTCTGGCCTTACTTTCTAGTCCTCAGTTACTCTGAACATTTCTTATAAAACTGAGTTTTAAGATGGCTCATTGAATTCAGGAGCAATATCGAGGGAGGTGATCTCTCTTGTTTTTTTTTTTTTAGCAGGCTCTGAGAGAGTGGTCACACTGAGGTTGATTACTGGTTAGTCTTCTCACTGAGACTAATGTTGCCTGCTGTTTGCTTATTTAAAATGCTGCTTTTATCTTTCTTGCCTGTTAGTCACCTCCTGTTGGAGTAGAAATGAAATACTATTTGTTTTAAATTTATTTGAATCACTTATTTTTTTTTCTAGCTAATAAAGATGTTTTAATAAGTTAGTTATTTAATCTGATTTAAGTGAAAGTTAACCGAGTTATAGAATCCATGGTATAGGATTGAATGGCATAATGGAGATAGTTCAAAACTACATGACTTTCAGGCAAGTCACTTAATCTTCTGAGCCTCAGAAATAGTCTTGATAATATCTATTTTACAGGATTGTTGTAAAGATCAAATGTAGGCATTATATGTAAAAGTACTTTAGAGTGCTACACAGATGTTCAATTTGAAGTTAAGCAACTTGCCCAAGGTCACACAGGCTAGTAAGTGGAAGAGTGGAAGAGCTGAAATTCAACCCAAGTAGTGAGGGTATTAACCTTAAATGGTTGTATTAGGGGAAAAAAGGATGAAAATGTATAAGCTAAATGTTCAACTTAACATAGGAAAAGGATAGCATATTAAACCAAAGAAAGTGAGGGAAATTAGTGAAACAGAAGACACACATTTAATGTGGAGTATCAAGAAAGCCAAAGTTTGATTCTTTTAAAGATTAATAAAATTAACAAACCTTTGGCAAAACTGATTTTAAAAAGAAAGCACAAATAAGAACTAGTGTAAAGGCGATATAAGCATGTTACAAATGCTAAAAGACGATAATTTGACAAAATTTTGCACACAAATATAAAAACTTAAATGAACAAGTTACAGTTTTCCAAAACTGACTAAAAAATATCTAGATAGTTCTGTTGTCGTTAAACATTTTAATTCTGTAGTTTAAAATCTTCCCTAAAAGAGAATCCAAACCCAGTTTTTACTGAAGAAGCAAGTAATTCCACTGTTAGACATTGTTTCAAAATACAGAAAAAGAGGGAATACTTCCTGCTTATCATGTGAAGCTATCGTGAGCATTTGAAAACCTGATAAGAACAGTATCAGAAAGGATAATTATAGGCCAATTTAACAAAGAGGCAAAAAAATCGAAGCAATATTAAAAAGCTGAATGCAGAAATGTATATATATATATATATATATATATATGTACACACACACACACATATACACACATATATATATTATGTATATATATGTACACACACACACACACACAGGCATAACCCGTCATGACCAAGTTGAATTTACCTCAGCCATACAAAGATGATTTAATATACAGAAAAGTGTAATGTAATTTACCATATAAACAGACTAAAGGAGAAAAATATGCTTTTATTAGATACAGGAAAGGTATCTGATAAAATTTAATATCCATTCATGAATTTAAAAGTAAAATTTATTGGCAAACTAGTAATAGAAGTTCCTTAACGTGAAAGAGATAATCTGTCATTCTATTAAGATTGAGAACAACTTGGTCGGGCACAGTGGCTCATGTTTGTATTCCCAGCACTTTGGGAGGCTGTTTGCCTGAGCTCAGGAGTTCACGACCAGCCTGAGGCAGGAGAATTGCTTGAATCCAGGAGGCAGAGGTTACAGGGAGCTGAGATCATCCCATTGCACTCCAGCCTGGATGACAGAGCAAGACTCCATATCAAAAAAAAAAAAAAAAAGATTGAGAACAACTCTTAATGAATTCTGATTGGTTTATTTTTTCTCACTTAACTATTATGTGTAACAAGGACCTCCTGGAAGTAGTGACTTAACCCAGAAGAATAGGTCTAAGGTTAGGAATTTTTAGATCACTGTAATCAGAGAGAAGAAATACTTGGCAGGCTTTGTGGTGCTCTTCAGATCTTACTAATTTGCATAGACTATTGTTTATGCATTTTTCACTTGTCCAATAAATACTTACTAAATATCCATATTGTACTAGGCTCTCTGTTGGCTGGAGATACCTTGATGAAAGACAGTCCTATTGTCAAGAAACTCACTGTAGTGGAGGAGGCAGTCATACAGTTGGAAGACACTATGATAGAGGAATATACAGAATGGCACAAGGAAGCTCATTAACTCCGACACTGGAGGGAATGTGCTTAGTAAGGAAATACTTAGAGCACTGTCTTAAATGACAAGTTGGAGGGCTAAGCCTGCAGCCTTGTTGAGATCAGACATTAATTTGGCTCCTTTTTACTCTCCTTTTTAAACTTAGTACTCTTCTCATTTATGTCTTTATCCAATAATAATAGGTAATGTTTATTGAGAACCTATGTGCTCTGCGCTATAATAAGCACATTACATATATTAACTCATCCTCACAACAACTCTGTGAGGCATGTATCATAACAAGCTTGCCCAACCCACAGCCTGCAGGCCACATGCGGCCCAGAACAGCTTTGAATGCAGCCCCACACAAATTTGTGAACTTGGTTAAAACATTATGAGATTTTTTTTTTTTTTTTGCAATTTTATTTATTTATAGCTCATCAGCTATTGTTAGTGTATTTTACATGTGGCACAAGACAATTCTTTACATGTGGCTCAGGGAAGCCAAAAGATTGGACACTCTTACACTGTGATTAACCTCATTTTACCGATGAGGAAACTATAAAATAACTTTGCTAAGGTTATACAGCTAGTATACAGAGGTTGAGTCAAGCCTTGTTAGTCTTATTCCAATCCAATACTCTTTATCACTAAACTACCTTCCTTCTCCATAGATTGTAACCACTCTATTCTCCTGCTTTTCAACAGAATTTAGAGAAAAGTACAACAAATAAAACCCTAGAAGCTGAGAGCTGTGGAAGATTTGCTATAAAAGCAGTATTTGCATTATTATTGGCTTAAGTTGTAAATGTTTTGCTCAGGCATGTTGGACATAGTCTCTGGACACCATGCTGTACTCAGATTGAATCTACCATTTTAATCAAGTGAAAGGTTCACCTATAAAATAGTTATCTCTGAAAAGAAATGGAGTTTGGAGTTTTGTTATTGTGTATAGGTTGATACCAAAAAAAACATTTTTTACCAAAACATTCTGCCCAAATATTGTCTAGCTCCCGCCTTTGCCAGGAAGTTTCTTTTGATTGTTCTAAGTTTCCCACCCCCATTTTTTTCCTCCAGCCTGCTTTTTCTACTCTCTTATTCAGGATTCTGTAGATTCCAAATGAAAGAAATCTAGTTAAAAATAGTTAAGCTAATGAGTGGTTATTAGAAGAATCCTAAGACCACCAGCTGAATCCATGGAAGGGCTGCTGGATAGGGGCAATTCCTAGGTCTCCAAGCCATGATATTGAACATTCAGCTTCTGTAGTATACTTCTCTCCACGTCAGTCTCTAATCTTTACTTCCTTTTTTTTCTGAGTTGATTTTATTCCTATCCACAGGTCACATTTGATTGTGAGGCAGCTTCAGTTTTACTTTATCCCAGTTTAATGAGCTCAAGAAAGAAAGGTTTCTTTCTCCCCACTTCAGAGTATCTGAATCCCAGGAAAATGTTCTGGGCTGGCTTGGATAATGCTTATGTCCTTTGAACATATGTCATTTCTGAGCAGGGAAGTAGGGTGCTGTAATTGTTTAGGTCAGGAATAAATAACAGCCTGAGTGGGAATAAGAGAAGCTCTGAGTTTGGCAGACCTTTTAAAACCACGTAAGATGTTGCGGGGAAGGCAGAAAGATCAGTTTCCCAGAGGAAGGCAGGGCGCTGTTAGAAGAAAAGGAAAAGAGAAAAGAAAATGCTGAAGAGAGAATCACAAGTTTCTACTAAGGAATTTACCTCTGCCCTGCATGTTGACACTTGCCTCTGCATTGAGATTATGAGCTCTTTAAAGGCAAAGTCTGTAGAGTTGGGACTCAGCCTTGTATTGGATCCCCTTGGAATCCTTTGTAGCACTTAGCATACAACTAGGTGCTCAATAAGTGATTGTTTACTTCAACTCCTGTTTGGAATACTTTTCATTATTTTGGCTCATTGTAGTCATGATTTTAGGCAGATATCTTTTCCATTTTTAGTTTTGAACTGAATTATTTAATAATTCTGTGTTTAGTTCAAGATCATATTGGATAAAAATTACTTGGTTAAACTACATATGTCAAAAACATGGCTGAACAAAATTTTTCTTCACGTGTTATAACAAGCAAATTATTCCCCCATATTTTTAATGGATTGCTTTTTTTTTAAATTGAAAATGATGTACCAAATCAAAGCATTGGCTTGTTAAAGATTCTGTGTTCCGTAGAAATGATCTGATGCAAAACTAGATTATTTTAATGTGCTTATCTCAGGAGCTATATGGTTTATATACTTATTCAGAGTTTTTTTTATCTAGTTATTTTGTAAAACTTTAAATCTTTTAAATTTAGTGTAACTTGCTTGAGGATTTTTATCTTTTAATGAAAATGCCACATTAATGCATATGACCAACAAATCATTCACATATTGACTTATTTTCTTTTTCTCCTTAGGAACTGAGAGAAACCTATAACACACAGCAGTTAGCCCTTGAACAACTTTATAAGATCAAACGTGACAAGTTGAAGGAAATTGAAAGAAAGAGATTAGAGCTAATACAGAAAAAGAAACTAGAAGATGAGTCTGCAAGGTAATATAGCTGATATATTAATTCTACTATATTGCCACTAGAATTGTAATTTTGTTGCTCATATCTTTATGAAAATTTAAGGGAAATGAAAGGATTATCCTAATCAGATTCTAGATTTCATAAGTTCAATTCTTTTAGGGGCCAAGTTTGCAGTAACTGATTTTATGTTTCACAAGTGAAAAATAGCAGACTTTGGAGTCAAACCTGTATTAGAATTCTTGCTCTGCCACTTACTACCTGGGTGACCTTGGTTATTTTATCTTTCTGAACCTCAGTTACTCCATCTGAAAAAAGAGACAATAATGCATATCTCATAGGTAATTGTGAGTATTAAATAAAATAATGTAGCTGGAACTAGGCCTGGTGACATGCACCTGTAGTCCCAAGCTATGTGGGAGGCTGAGGCGGGAGAATCACTTGAGCCTGAGAGTTTGAGATCAGCCTAGGCAACACAGCAAGACCTTGTCTCTAAGTTAAAAAATAAAATAATGTAGCTAAAGAGCTAAGTATAATTTCTTGGATATAGTAAAACACTCATGAATTCCATCTTTCCTTAGTAAATCTATTAGTTTCCCGAAAGATTATAAAAACAGAATATTTAATTGTATATAGTAATACTGAATGTAGAATGCCACATTGATGCATTTCTCTTTTTATCACTGAGATATATTAATTACCTTCATTTATAAGAAGAAGAAGTAAGACATTTATTGTATCCGAAGCCTAGAATTATTCATTTAGAGACTTTGCATGATATTTTTCTGCCATTAAGATTCTTTTTCTAATACATTCCTCTCTTTCTTCTAAGTTCTCTAGTGTCAGAAATTAGTATAGCTAACAAATATGGATGACCCAGTATTTCTTTGCATTGGTAAAGATTAGATGAGTAATTTTTATGAGAAGGCAAGAAAGACATATTACCATTTAGTAGGCCTCTATTCTTAATGGTTTCAAAGTAACCACCTCCAACACATTTTTTTGAGTGGCTATTGTTGGCTGTGATGCTTATAGACCTTTGATTACTCCTTGCTCCGGAGTTTCTCATAATTCTAATAGAGGATTCAGACAGTTAAATAACTATAGTATTGTTTACTCCTAGACCCCTGTTTGCTTATTTTGAGATAGGGCCCACACTCTGTCACCCAGGCTGGAATGCAGTGGCATGATCAGGGATCACTGCAGCCTTGACCTCCTGGGCTTAAACAATCCTCCCGCCTAAGCCCCCGCCTAGAAGCTGGGAATATAGGCATGTACCACACTCCCAAGTAATTTTTAAAAAAATTTTAATAGGGATGAGATCTCGCTATGTTGCCCAGGCAGTCTCGAACTCCTAGGCTCAAGTGATCTGCCTGCCTTGGCCTTCCAAAGTGCTGGAATTATAGGCGTGAACTACTGTGCCTGGCAATCTAGACCCCTATTTTTGTGGCCTTTTAACGAGATAGTAGAATAATATGAAAGTAGAGAAAGTAAAGTTCACACGAAGTAGGCTCTTATTTACTGCTTAACTTGTTCCACTTAATTACATAAGGGAACTATGCAGTGGTTACACAGCTAATCCTTATGTCAGAACTTTTATTGACATATGTACTTATCTTAACCCTTCTTTATCATGTTCACAATTCCTTTCAGGCCAAAAGATTATACTAATTACACACATTTAATTTCATTCCTCATCCTTGCACATTATATTAGGTAGTAGAGAAGATAAAGAGAGCGAAAGTACATGTAGGACCTACTCAGTCTGAAGCTGGGTCTTAGTACCACATCTTGATTTGATTGGCTATTTGCCCGGGTATGTTCTTTTCTTTCCCCCAAGCTATTGGTAATAGGTTTTCGCATTGTAGATGTGGCCTCTTTGCTGTTTGCCCAGCTTCTGGGGCATCTTGTGGCACTGGACAAGTTTCTCATTTACTCACTCTTACATAAAGTTTACCAGAATTCTGGCATGGTTTCCTGCAGGGTGAGCTCAGCCTACTCTACCAAGCCTAGAGTAGAAGGGCCTGGCATCCTTTCCTTAAATTAAGCAAGGAGCCTTACCCAGGTTGTCCTAGTCTCATATTTATATGGCCACGATAACCTGGCAGGAGGAGTTGGTGGAAAGAATGAAGAGCTTAAAAAATACATAGAAAATTTTAATTTAATGAGCCCTCTGCTTTTGTTGTTGTGCTGAATATGTGCTAAGTACTCTGATAGTGATATTTATAATGCTATGAAAATTCAAATGAAAACTAACTGGGTATTATTTACGAGGCGCGAAAAAGTGTCAGGGAAAGTCACAGAGGAACTGGGAAAGGGGATATTAGTTGACATTAAGTGAGGACTGCAAGAGAAGCATTTTCCTTAAAGGAGAACCAGAAGTCAGTTATGAAAGTTGCTGGATGAAGCATTCTATGACATGATAGAGGATGAAGGAGGTCTGGAAAGTGTTGGAAGGAATCTAGTAATGGGCTCCTGAACCAACAGTATGAGGTCTGAAACAGTTGGGGGATAAGGAAAAAGCATTGATGACTAAGGGCCTACAATATTTTGAATTATTCAGGATTTTCAGATTCCTTCAGGAATTAAGGAATAGAGATGTGGAATTATGCCAAGGTTCCCACTTTGGTAGAGTATATATGCTGACAAATCTTAAGAATGTATCCTGCCATATTCTTCACTGCCCTGATAGTGATGAGGCTTGCAGGTGGTGCTAAATCTAATGGTGGCACCTCAGTAATCCCTGTACTTTGGGAGGCTTAGGCAAGCAGGTTACTTGAGGTCAGGAGTTTGAGACCAGCCTGGCCAACATGGTAAAACCTCATGTCTACAAAAAATTAAAAAAAAAAAAAAATTAGCTGGGTGTAGGGGCACACACAATAGATTTGCCTCTGAGTGAGGTCATGAAAATACATCCAAGGGAGAACTATAAGATGCATTAGTTCTAATACTAAAATAATTGCTCACAGATCATCTTGACTGGCTAGAAACCAAACTATAGCTGTGTTAGATTTCATTGAAATCTTTACCAAAGCACGTGGACCTAGAGAGGAGAAATGCTCTATTATCTAGGCAAAAGAAAAAGACTTTTTGAAGTAATAATATAAAAAGTAGAATGGGTGCAGTGGCTCATCCCTGTAATCCCAGCACTTTGGAGGCCAACAAGGAAAGATTGCTTGAGGCCAGGAGTTCCAGACCAGACTGGGCAACACAGTGAGACCCTGTCTCTGTGAAAAAGAAATTAAAAAGTTGGCTAGATATAGTGGTGTGTGCCTGTAGTGCTAGCTACTTTGGAGGCTGAGGTAAGAGGATCACTTGAGCCCAGGAGATCGAGGCTGCAGTGAGCTATGATCGAACCACTGTACTGTAGCCTGGGCAATAGAGAAAGACCCTCTCAAAGGCCGGGCGCAGTGGCTCAAGCCTATAATCCCAGCACTGTGGGAGGCCGAGGCGGGTGGATCACGAGGTCAAGAGATCAAGACCATCCTGGTCAACATGGTGAAACCCCATCTCTACTAAAAATACAAAAAATTAGCTGGG
>NW_016107316.1:15764864-15775608 GCF_001604975.1 Cebus imitator | reverse complement strand
AGGTTATCTTTCCAGAAGCATTTCCTATTTCCACAACAACAACAACTAAATCCCTGAAACAGAGATTAGATAGTACAGTGGGAATAAAAGCTGGAAGGTTCTTGTGAAGTATCTGGAGAGAAAGGAAGGAAACTTAGATATGATTTTTAGATTTATTTGCTGAATGGTTCCATTTCAACCTTTTTCTTTTACTCTTGAGTTTGGAGGTTGGTTAGCAGGAGGGAATATGAGGGTGTGAGAAGTTGTCAGTCATACACCCCAGTGCAGCCACTAATCAATCCAAAGCTTCCAAAGCTTTTCTTGATTGATTGGTTTTCTTTCACCTCTGATCTCAACTGTTTCTCCCCACCCCTGTACTAATACTTCTTTGCTAGTTCTTCAGCTTGACAGGCACGAGATCTTACAGTATGTTTTTATTTAGTGTAAAAAGTTTCTAGGATGTTATACAAACTCTTTTTCTTTTATGTAAAGGAAAGCAAAGCAAGGAAAAGAAAACTTATGGAAAGAAAGTCTTAGAAAGGAGGAAGAAGAAAAACAGAAGCGACTCCAGGAAGAAAAAACACAAGAAAAAATTCAAGAAGAGGAACGAAAAGCTGAGGAGAAACAACGTAAGGGCAAGGATAAAAACAATAAATTTGTAGAACAAAAGGAACAAGAAAAAAAATGACCTGATGAGAGACAAAAAAAGGGAAGAAAATTAAAACAAAGATACTAATTGTAGAGTCAGAAAAAACCTTTTTATAAATTAAACTTGGATGAAAAGCATGTAGGCTTATTAAGACAGACGGAGGGTAGATATCTTAACACAGGAGAAAAGAAGATAGTTACTACTGACTGTGAAAAGACCCTAACATAGTTTTCATAATTGAAGGAAAATAATTTTAAATATTGTATTCAACCACTCTAAGCTACTTATTTTAATGAAACAATAGTAAAATTTTGATACACCTCAGTCCATGTCTACAATACTTTTAGTATTATTGTATCTCTTTTAGGTATATAAACCTTTGAATCCATATTAATGGCACAATGTGTTGAAATTTTACAAGTTAAAGCATTTATTCTAAAGATGAACAAAGTAGAAAATTTTAATCTTATCCAATTCAATATATTTGTGACCTCTTCTACTATTTTCCTTTTAGAACCATACTCACAGATCTAGAAATTTTTCTTCAGCCATCCCTGTTTACTTGCTAATCTTCTCTTTTGAGACCCCCCTTTTTGTCCTTTTCTTCCCTGTAATGTTCTGACCTCCACAGATCTAGACAATCCTCTCTTTGCTTGGTCTCCTACTTTGTGCAGCTCAGCCTGGCTCCCACTCCTGCACTTCCCTGTGTATCCATGTGTGTACTTCATCCTGCAAGTCATCTCTTTGTTTTGCTGTCTCCTACCTTGCTTAAGATGAGCATCCTTGTTTGGTTTTTTATTAGATGACTAGTCAAGATACTGAAATCCTATCAAGTCTGTATCAGGTGGATTTTCATTGTACTATTTGGTGCTCAGTTTTTTCTTTTAGATTTTAGGAGCTCTTTACTGAGTCATAACAAAGGTATGTACACATGTAAGTAGCAAATAATGACAACTGTCTTCTCTTTAGGTGAGACAGCTAGTGTTTTGGTGAATTATAGAGCATTATACCCCTTTGAAGCAAGGAACCATGATGAGATGAGTTTTAATTCTGGGGATATAATTCAGGTAGGAAACGAAGTCTTTTTTTAATCATGAATAAGCTGAATACATTGTAATATATTAGTTTCTGTAGTAATGTTGACTATAATTTCATGTATTTGCCTTTGTAAAATATTTCTTAAACATTACCTCATTTTGCCCTTACAACATACTTCAGAGCTGCATAGGACAGTTATTATTACTACCAAGTTCTAGCCAACGAAGCTTAAACTCTCACAAGTTGTAACTATCAGCATTGCTGTGCCAGAATGGGATACAGGTGTTTGTTTTTTGTTGTCCAAATCCATTGTCCTTTTTACTATGGCACATGGCAACTGTTAAAAGAATTGAAGGAGTTAGATTCCACAGCCCTAACTGGATACAGGTAATTTGTTTCTTGGGACAAAAGTTTTTATTATGTTATCATAATCCATATAAAATAGATGAATGAGAGAAGATCCCAGGAATAGTGTTTGATAGAGCCAGTATGACATAATGGAGAGAGTACAGGCTTTAGAAGCACACAAACTTGGATTTTAGTCTCTGCTTCTGTTTTCTTCTAGTTAAAGTAATATTAACCAGAGTAGCCAGCACCTGTTTTCCCCGCTCCCCCTGTACTGTCACTAGTTGGTGTATTTTATCAGTTAAGTGGCAGATGTTTAATAATACTGGGGAAAAAAATTTACCCAAACTCTAGTACTCAATATAATCCCCAAACACACATTCCACATTCATGCTGTTGCCATTGCCACTATTAGTACCAGAGCTGTGCCTGAGCTGCGGTAGAAGTTTGTTCTACAACCAGCCCAAGTCCATTGTCTGCTGTCCCTACCATTCCTCCTCTCCTTGCTGTTGATGATGAGATAATGTCTGTGGATAAAGGGATATAGCCTGTCTCTGGGCATGTTTGGTCAAGAGTTCACTTATATTTTTGGTTATTTTTTTATTTATTCCTTCAAATATTTTTTGAGGGCTATGTTAGTCTAGGGATTTAGTGAATAAGACATTATCTCTGCTCTTAACAAGCTTGTAGTTAATGAAAAAGTATGACAACCTAAAGCAGTAGAAAAAGGAAGGTAAAGGCAAAGGTTGCAGACTGCTACCAGCTTTAGCACAGACCTCTCCCATGATCAGAGAGCCATTGTGGTAGCAGTGACAACAGGAACGTAAAGTTAGCCGTGTGTCTTGGGTGCTTGTGTACTCTGACATAAAGAATTAGTCATGAGTTACTACTATCAGCCATGAGTTGCCTGATTTGAACAAATTGGTTGATGATGGTATCATTTCCTAAGAGAGGAAAAAACACAGAGGGAAAATAAAATGTAAGTGGGAATTATGAGTTTAGGTTTATATGAGTTTCAGATGTCCAGGCAGTAGTAGTTGGATCTCCAGAGGTACCTGGAGAGATGTCAGGCAGCAGTCTGGGCTGAGGATGTAAATCGGACATCATCAGTATAATGTGATGGTAATGGAACACATGAGAGTAGTGGAGGTCTTCCAGGGAGTAGTAACATGAGAGAGAAGAAGATTGGAGAAACATGTACACTGAAGGAATTATTAGAGGAAGTGGAACCTTAAAAGGAGTGACTAGAGGTAGGGAAAAAACCAGGAGCTTAGTGTCAGGGAACTTTGAGAAGAGTGATCTGCAACTGAAATAAGACAAAGACTAAAAAATTATTAGATTAGCAGTAGCACAGGTATCGTTAACCTTAAGGACAGCAGTGTCAGATAAATGGACTAGTAGAGCAAGAAGCCAGATTTCATGAGTTGGAATAAATTGGAAGAGAGGAAGAGGAGACAGTGAATACATAAAACTCTTTGGAAGAGCTTGGCTTTAAAAGGGAGAAGGAGAGAAGGTAGTAAATAATGAGGAATGTGGGTTGAGGGAAGTTCTTTTTTTTTTTTAAGTTGGCTGAAGTTTGAGCAAGTTTAAATAATGATAGAAAGGATTTGCAGAGGAAACAAGCTAATGATAATGGAAAGACAGTAAATAACAGAGAGAGATTGTTTTTCTAATTAAAGTATAATTCACATATAGCAAAGTGTACAACCATAAGTGTACAGCTCAAATAATTTGTACACATCTATATGTCTGTGAAGCCCCACTCGAATCAGTGTATAGGACATACAGCACCAGGAAGGCACTTCATGTTCCCTGTCAGACCTTCCTGTTCTGACTAATATTTGGAGATCAGAAAGATTCTTGAAAAGGCTAGAAGGGCTGGAATCCGGAGCACTGAAAGAGAGTGGTAGAAGGGCTGAATACCTTTTCCTTTGTGATTAGAGAGGGCAGGAGGAAAGGGTAGGAAGAATTATAAATAAATTTTTCTGAAATGGAGGATAAAGTCAGGTCTGAGGGCGTCCATATTCCTCGTAAGATAAGAGGCAAGGTCTGATCAACTTAATGGATGAGGGTGGTAAAGGAGGTTTCCTTGAAAGTGAAAAGGATTAGAAATTCCACTGAGTATTGGCCACATTTTGATGACAAACTGAAATGTTTTTCTAGCCTTCCAATCTGTTAATGCTATTTTGCTAGCATTAATTAATACGTAATTAAGAAGAAGTAATAAGTAGTTTTGCTAGGCCTGTGAGAATTTATGTAAAATGTTCAGTTTAACCGAATAGGTAAGTTGATAACTAAAAATTAATTACGACTATAAATGACAGATGCAAAATATATTAAAATTGACCTCTTACTAAAGCAACTCAGTCTAACTCTAAAGAATAAACAAATGGATTTTTCTTCTTGATTAGGTTGAAACCACTAGGAAAAAGTATTATAGAATTTAATACTTGTAAAAGTTTGTGGCCAGGCGCAGGTGCACACCTGTAATCCCAGCACTTTGAGAGGCCAAGTCAGGAGTTGCACGTAAGCACAGGAGTTAGAGACCAGTATGGGCAGCATAGGAAGACCCTGCTTCTATAAAAAAATTTAGCTGGGCATAGTGGCACATACCTGTAGTCCTAGCTATTCAGAAGGCTGAGGTGGGAGGATTGCATGAGCCCAGGAATTCAAGGCNAAAAAAAAAAAAAAAAAAAAATAGCAGGTTTGGTGGTATGCACCTGTAGTCACACCTGAGGTGGCAGGATCACTTCAGCCCAGGAGGTCAAGGCTACAGTGACCTGTGACTGTGCCACTGCACTCTAGACTGGGTGACAGAGTAAGACCCTGTCTCAAAAGTCAGCCAGCCAGCCGAGTCAGTCAGTGAAGGGAGGGAGGTAGAAAGGAATGTAGGAAGGGCATGTAAGTAAATGTGGTAAATGTGTGTGTGTGTGTGTGTGTGTGTACGTGTACGTATGTGTACATATGTGTGTGTATACGTATGTGTGCATATTTAGCCAATACTCATGGCTTACAGTGATTCCTTACCTTGAGACCATACATCTTATACACACACACACACACACACACACACACACACACACAAAGTTCTGGGATACATGGCAGAACATGCAGGTTTGTTATATAGTTATACACATGTGATGGTAGTTTGCTGTACCCATCAACTCGTCATCTCCATTTGGTATTTCTCCTAGTGCTATTCCTCCCTTAACCCCCCACCCCCCAACAGGCCCTGGTGTGTGTTGTTCCCTTCCCTGTGTCTGTGTGTTCTCATTGTTCAACTCCCACTTATTAGTGAGAATATACGGTGTTTGGTATTCTGTTCTGTGTTAGTTTGCTGAGAATGATGGTTTCCAGCTTCATCCATGTCCAAGACCATACATTTAAATCAGGTGTAATGCTGAGCATTCTGCAGCACTGAAATACTTTAGTTTGTGTAATTCCTCAGGGTTTATTTTATTCTTGTCTGCACTGGTTTTTTTCTTTTTTTCTGAGACGGAGTTTTGCTCTTGTTGCCCAGGCTGGAGTGCAATGGCATGATCTCGGCTCACTGCAACCTCTGCCTACCAGATTCAAGCAATTCTCCTGTCTCAGCCTCCTGAGTAGCTGGGTTTACAGATGCCTGCCACTACACCCAGCTAATTTTTTGTATTTTTAGTAGAGACAGGGTTTCACCATGTTGGCCAGGCTGGTCTTGAACTCCTGACCTTAGGTGATCCACCTGCCTTGGCCTCCCAAAGTGCTGGGATTGCAGGCATGAGCCACCGTGCCCAGCCTCTTGTCTGTATTTTTATTGCTCTGGCTTATCTATCTATCTGTCTGTCCATTTATTTATTTTTGAGACTGAGGCTCGATCTGTTACCCAGGCTGGAGTGCAGTGGCATGATCATGGCTCACTGCAGCCTCGACCACCTGAGCTCACGCTATCCTCCTCCCACCTCAACCTCTCGAGTAGTGGAGACTACAATCACACACCGCCACACCGGGCTAGTTTTTCTTTTTTTTTTTTTTAAGAGATTGAGTCTCACTACGTTGCGTAGGCTTGTTTCAAACTCCTGACCAAGTGCTCTGATTACAGTCATGAACCACCATGCCTGGCAGGCCTAGCTAATTTAAGCTACTGTTAAACTAGATTTACAGAATAATATTTCATAAGTGTTTCCTTTCGTTCCAACTACATTAAAACACCATTTTATGGTAGTTACATTACTGTGACACCGTATTGTTTAACCATAGTGGCCCTGGTATAGGAATTTTCTAAATATTTCATTCATAATATAATAAATAGCCAGACATATAACATTAAAATGAGAATTATTTGCCATAAACATAAATGAAGTTGCCCTAATAATAAATCCATTTATTATTAATTAAGCTTTCAGTGTGTTGTTAATCAAATTTAGAATAGTCCATTCAAGTTAACATTTATTGAGTTTCTAACCATGTGCCTCTGTTGACATACAAAAATGAGCAAGGGGACCATAGTCTAGGAAAAGACAGAAATGTATATTACTATACAAAATATAACATAAATGTCCATACTAATTTAAATAAATAAAGTACTGTGGGAATCCAGAAAATGAAGGAAAAACAATCAAATAAAATTGGAACATTTTTTCCCAAGAGTAGGATAGATGAAGGCCTTAAAGGATTATGCCTTATGTTTGCTTAGTGCTTTACAGTTTCCAAAGAGCCTTCATAAATATGCTCAATTTAATTCTGAAAGATACCCTAGTGGAGGGCAGCACAGGTATTTCCCCCAAAATTTGTAGATGATCAAACATGCTAGATAGCATTCATTATCTTAATGAAGGATAACCAGGTAGCATGGCTAAGACTGAAATGTGGTTCTTTTAACTCTCAGGTCTATAGTATTTCCTCTAAACCATGTAACATTCTGGGCAGAAGGGAATACGTTAAATAAAAACATTGAGGCTTGCATGTACCAGGTGTTTCTAAAGGATGTCATATAAGCATTTGCCTAGAATATCGAACAAGTGGTAGGAGATGAAGCTAGAAAGGTAAGTAGAAACCTGAAACTGTAATTTCAGAGTATTCGAATTCTGCGCTAAGAAAGTTGAACTTTTAAAAGCTTTAAACTAGAAGGCCGGGCGCGGTGGCTCAAGCCTGTAATCCCAGCACTTTGGGAGGCCGAGGCGGGTGGATCACGAGGTCAAGAGATCGAGACCATCCTGGTCAACATGGTGAAACCCCGTCTCTACTAAAAATACAAAAAATTAGCTGGGCATGGTGGCGTGTGCCTGTAATCCCAGCTACTCAGGAGGCTGAGGCAGGAGAATTGCCTGAACCCAGGAGGCGGAGGTTGCGGTGAGCCGAGATCGCGCCATTGCACTCCAGCCTGGGTAACAAGAGCGAAACTCCGTCTCAAAAAAAAAAAAAAAAAAAAGCTTTAAACTAGAGAGACAACGTCTGCTAGGATAAAAAACCTAATGGGTCTGAAGTGGCCTACCATAGAGTAAAAAGAATCAAGATTGGAAAAGGAAAAGACAGACTGTATTTATTTGCAGAAGACATAATAATCTATACAGAAAGTCTCATAGATTTAAAAAGCTACTAGAACTATTTAAATGAATTTAGCAAGGTTGCAGAATATAAGATCAATATAACAAATCAGTTGTATTTCTGTGTAGAAATAATTATTCAGAAATTGAAATGAAAAATACCATTTACAATTGCACAAAAATATGAAATACAGATAAAACTGATAAAAGATTTGCAAGACCTATTTATTGAAAATTACAAAGTTTTATTGAGAAAAATTAAAGTCCTAAATAAATGAAGAGATATATAGTGTTCATGGATTGGAAGACTCAGTATTGATAAGAAGTCAATTCTTCTCTTAAGTCCTATATAAACAAAACAAATTTTTTTAGAAAAAGTAAGAAGTCAGTTCTTCTCAAATTCTTCCACAGACTCAAAGCAATTTTAATTAAAACTTTAGCAGGCAGCCAGGTGCCGTGACACACACCTGTAATCCCGGCACTTTGGGAGACCAAAGTGGGAGGATTGCTTGAGGCCAGGAATTCAAAACCAACCTGGGAAACAAAACAAGACCTCATCTCTATGACAACAACAACGAAAATTTCAGCAGGTTTTTTTTTTGTAGCAAATGACGAGCTGATTCAAAACCAAAACAACTTTGAAAATGAACAAAGTTGGAGATCTTTTAGTACCTGAATTTAAGGCTTATTATAAAAGTTACAGCAGTCAAAACAGTTGTGATATTAGCATCTAGATAGGAAAATAGATCAATGGAACAGAGTAGGTAAGTAGATTCATGCTACATGTATAGCAAATGGTATTGGAACAAGGGATATTCATATGTAAGAAAATGAATTTCAGTTTGTTCCTTGCAATATATACACACATTAACTCAAAATAGATAAAATGTGGACCTAAAACTGTGGAACTTTTAGGAGAAAATCTTTACAACTTTGGGTTACTCAAAGATTTTTTAGTTTCTTAGATATGACAGAGAATCTAAGAAATAGTGTTTCTTTTTGAGGAAAAAAATTCTGTAATTTATTGTGGTAAGGATCCCATAACTCTTTGAATATATTAAAATCCATTTAATTGTCTACTTTAATGGAGGGATTATATGGAATGTGAATTTTATCTCCACAAGCCGTGGTTAAAAAGTTAAAACATGTACCTACCATGTGACTCAGGCATTCCACTCTTAGGTATTTACACCAGAGAACTGAAAACATATGTCCATATGAAGACAAATGTTCATAGCAGCTTTATTTGTAATAATCAAAAACTAGAAAAAATCTTAAATGTCTACCAACATTTGAAAGGAACAAACCTTTCATACAGTATGGATGCCTTGAATGGAAAAAGGCAGACAAAAAGGATGCATATAGTATGATTTTATTTATATAAAATTTTAGAAAATACAAACTAATATATAGGACAGAAAACAGGCCAGTGTTTTTCTAGAGATGGTGGGGAAGGTCATGGGGAGGGATGAGCCGGAGGACTTACAGTGGAACAAAAGGAAACTTTTGTGGGTGATGGAAATGTTTGCTATCTTGATTGTGGTGATTTTTCACAGATGTATACATATGTCAAAACATCAAATTTAACACCTTAAACATGAAATTTATCTTAATGATATCTCATTAAGATATCATTTTTAAAAAAATGATATTTTTATCATTTTTAAATGATAAAAGCAGTTTTAAAAAATCTTAATGGATTTGACATGATGTTAATAGATGTAACACTGTTAAGTCTGTGTTATAGAAAGGTATGGAAGATAGATTGGAGAACAGAGACACTGCTACCATATTCATTTATTCAGTGAGTTAAGTGATTTCTATGATGCTAGACAGTAGGGGTCAATAAAAAAGCTCACAGACAAATGGAAGAGATATATGTAAATAAGTTATTTACATATTAATAATTTATCTGTAATTACATATGCTTATGTATTAGCTACATAATTAAATGTAATTACATATATATAATGTATGTAATGCTAATTATGACAGTTATATATGAGATAATTCTGGCTTGGCTTGGGAGCAGTTAGAATCTTGAAGGACAAGTAAAAATCATAATAACCTTAAGTGTGAAATGAAAAAAAGCCTGAAGTAGGACAGTGAGGGTGGGTTGACACATTAGAAAAGTCTTTAGTTGGGGATGGGGAGTTGGGGAGAGGTAGCATGGGGAGAAATGCCAGATATAGGTGAAGGGGAGGAAGGCAGCAAATCACGCTGCCATGTGTGTACCTATGCAACAATCTTGCATATTCTTCACATGTACCCCCAAACCTAAAATGCAATAAAAAAAAGAAAAGAAAAGTCTTTAGTGACAGACTCAGTAGTTTGGATGTGGAAGTGTAAAAAGAGGTCAGAGCTGAAGATATTTTATTTACAATGGCTAAATTTTTGGTGGTGTGAATAATGGAGGAATTTGGGAAAAGGAGGGGATGCAGGAGAAAAGTTCAGTCTTAAGTTTGACTTGCAAGTTCCCATGGGACAATCCACTTGAAGATATGTTGCAAATAGTTGAAAGTATAGACATGTTGCTTTGGGAAGAAGTTATTACTGAGATCGTAGCTTTTGGATTCATTATTGCACAGAGGACTGATCAAACTATAGGAGTAAGTGGGCCTGTTCAGTAAGGGTATAGCATGAGGCAAGAAAGCCAGTGATAAAGTTGAGGCTGTCCTCAGTGTTTAAGGAACAAGGACCAAGAAGCAGAGGGAGAGACACTGTGAGGTTGGAGGATGTCACCCTGTAGGAGAAAAATGTCTGGGAGAAGAAATGAAATTGGTAAGTCACCTGACATATTTACCAATTGGAGAATACTATTCAGAGAAGGTTTTATTATTCTGTTAGAGAGTTCAAAAAGACTATATACAGAACAGAAAAAAAACTAAGCAAAAAAAAAGTAATGATTATAGGAAAATAGAAAGTTTACAAAAAGGGAAATTTAAGCCAGGCACGTTGACTTATGCCTGTAATCCCAGCACTTTGGGAGGCTGAGGCAGGTGGATCTCCTGAGGTCAGGAGTTTGAGACCAGCCTGACCAATATAGTGAAATCCCGTCTTTACTAAAAATACAAAAAATTAGCTGGATGTGGTGGTGGGCACTTGTAATCCCAGCTACTAGGGAGGCTGAGGCAGGAGAATCGCTTGAACCTAGGAGGGGAGGTTGCAGTGAGCCAAGATCACACTATTGCACTCCAGCCTAGGCAACAAG
>NW_016107316.1:15722109-15764834 GCF_001604975.1 Cebus imitator | reverse complement strand
AAAAAAAAAAAAAAAAAAAAAAAAAAACCCAAAAACCAAAAAAGGAAATTTAATGAAGCAGCATGCTGCAAGACTCACATATGAAATATTTAAACATAGTCATAATAGTATAAACATTAAATATAATTTAAATAAAAATTAAGATATAACAGTATTGATAGACTAAGAGGCTACCGTGAAAGAGAGGTAAATCTTCATTTCCCGCCAAAAGCCAATCAATAATGTCTAAAATTTAAAAAAATTCAAGAAATAGCAGTATAAATATGTTATTTAGAAATATAAATGGTGATACAGAAGAAACCAGGAAGAATGGCAGGTTAGGAGTGAAAATCAGGGCATAGGAGCCATGAGATAGGGGAAGATTGTTTTCTTTCATTAGCCATATATAATGCTATTTGTTTTTGTAAAATATTTTCATATAAATTGGATAAAATTAAAGACAGCTTGCCAATCACTAGAAATAGTAGCCTGTTAATTTGTAGAAAATGCCTTAGCTATTTAGTTAGATGGGCTTAATTCTGAAAATGAGAATACTATACAACCATCTTCGACATCTTTCCATTGTAAATGTGTGAATTTCTAAGCACCGTTAATCCTTCTTTTTATTTCCGTAGGTTGATGAAAAAACCGTAGGAGAACCTGGTTGGCTTTATGGTAGTTTTCAAGGACATTTTGGCTGGTTTCCATGCAATTATGTAGAAAAAATGCCATCAAGTGAAAATGAAAAAGCTGTATCTCCAAAGAAGGCCTTACTTCCTCCTACAGTTTCTTTATCTGCTACCTCAACTTCCTCTGAGTACGTTTTTAGCTAACAGTAAAGTTTATATGGTTCTGCAAATGTATAAATACCTAATATATAGTTGTATCAGCCTACTACTTCATCTTAGTGTAATCTGGGTTGTACTTTTCAAGAGTACCTTTTGTTCCAGTTTTAATACTGAAATTTAGGAAAGTGAAAACATGGGTCAGTTGTTTGTTAATGAATTCTTTCTTCCCACAAATTGTGTGTAAGTAAGCACAGTATATATAATATACAGGTTGATAAATTAATAGTACTTCATTAAGCTCTAAACAATTAAGTATACTTATATGAAAGTGTTACATTTGCAGACTGCTTTCTTCAAATCAACCAGCATCAATGACTGATTATCAAAATGTATCTTTTTCAAACCTAACTGTAAATACATCATGGCAGAAAAAATCAGCCTTCACTCGAACTGTGTCCCCTGGATCTATTTCACCTATTCATGGACAGGTATGTTTTCTGTTATTTTTGTGGACTTTATTCTTTGAATTTGCTCCTGATTCATATAAAATAGAATGAAAATTATGTACAAAGGGACCATTCACTCATTTAACTAGAATTTATAGCATTCAGTTTATTTCTTATCATTCATATGTGATGTGAAATTGACGAAATGATTGTTACTTAGATGTTTCTCAACAATTCTTATCAAGTTGCTAGCAGCTAACGTTTCTAGGTTTAAAATGTTATTTTTATAAATCTCATGATATATTTTACTTGATTTGTAGTTATTATAAAAAGATAAGAGACTTGGGCTTGAGGGTTTTTTTTTTTTTCCTTATTTTTCTGGGAATGTTGGAACTTTTTAACATGTATTAGCCTCTGATTTAGATATAACCATTGCAATATTGTTATACTAACATTATTTTTTAAAATTGCAGACTTCGTCAGAGTAAAGTTCTCCAGATTCCACCTTCACTCAAAAAATGCCATGACATAGGTTCTAGACATTTTATTATGTGCTAGAAATTTAAGGAAAAAAATTTTAAAATACCTGACATTGACACCAGGCACAGTGGTTCAGTGCCTAGGCTCCCAGCTCTTTGGGAGGCCAAGATGGGAGGATTGCTTGAGGCCAGGAGTTCAAGATCAGCCTGGGCAACATAGCAAGACACCATCTCTACAAAAATTTAAAAATTAGCTGGGCATAGTGGCATGTGCCTGTAGTTCTAGCTACTTGGGAGGCTGAGGTGGGAGTATCACTCAAGCCCAGGAGTTTGAGGCTGCAACAAATTATGATCATACCACTGTCCAGCCTGAGCAACAGAATGAGCCCCTGCTCTAAAAAATTTATTTTTAACCAGAAACTCACCATTAAGTAGATCATAATCTAATGAACATGACAGACATAAACTGTAAAGCATGAGAAATGCTGTAATAAAGTTATCTACAAAGTCTTTGGGGCGTATACAGAGAAGAGAGTATCTTATTCAATTGGTGAGAATTAGAGCAGCCTTCACAAAGGAACAAGGTATTTGAGTAGGGCCTTCAAAGATAAGATTTTACCAGAGAAGGAAGGTTATTCCCATGAAAGAACAATTTTAGCTACTGAGGCATGTTAACAAAAGATTTGCAGGAAACAAGAATTGTTAATGATGTGGCTAGAGTACAGGATTCATGGAGAAAGGGTTAAGCGAAGTTGGAGAGAGAAGTTGGGGTTTATTTGGGAAGCATTTAATACCATGTTAGGCAACTTGGAGTGGAAAGTCCCTGAAGATTTTGAAGAGTAGAGTTGTGTATGTTTTAGAAAGATAACTCTGTCCCTAACGTAGAGGCTGGATTAGCAGAAGAAAACCAGTTAGGGAAGGATATTACAACAGCTAAATTACAAGAGATGATGGTTTGAACTAGTGCTGTGGTAATTAAGATATAGGAAAGAGGAGGAGATATATTTAGAAGATTATTAGGAATTGATATAAAAATAGATAATCCATTAAATGTGGAGAATGAGGAATAGGAGTTAAAGATCATTTTTCGGAGTCTTTAGCTTGAGGGACCGAAAGGATAGTAGTATCATTGTCTTTGGTAAACAGTCCAGGAGGAATGGGTTTGGTAGGTTCTAAAAATGATTACGTTTCAGACGTGCTAAGTTTAAGGTATGTGTATTAGGGACAACTTGGTAGAAACACCCACTAGGCAGTTCGATATACAAGTCTGGAGCTCAGGAGATAAAATTACACTGAAAATGTAGGTTTGAAAAGTCATAGACATAATTAAGATTATTTTGGGAAGTAAGTTATATGGAACAGTAAGAGAAGAGGGTTGGACAAAAGAGGAGCCATCAATCACCAGAGAGCTTCAGGAACTATAAGGATTTTGATGTTAGCTGTTTAAAAATCAAGAGGAATAAGGGTTTGGAAGAAGCTTTTGGCTTTGATATTATTATTAATAACCTTGTCTGGAAAGGGTTCAGTAGTGTGATGAGTGCTGAACCTAAATTAGAAGGGATTGAGGAGTCAAATTGGAAAATAAGTCTAAGACTATTCTTTAAGGAATTCAGAAATAGAAGCAAGTGAAGTGGATTGAAGATTGAAGAGAGGGACTTAATGTAATAAAATGTTTTTAGAAAATGAAAGGGTATAATAGAAGACTTGGAGAATAAGTGAAGAGTTTAGCTTTATTAAAAGAAAAAAAGCCCTCCTTCCTTTAAGAGAGGAGAGAAAGAAGAATGAATAGAATAAAAGGAAGTTAAGAGAAAAGCAGAAAAACAGGGAGTCAAGCATTCGAATCACATTCCTAGTGGAGTAAATGGAATTATCTGTAGTTACATTGGAAGCTGGAAGAGAAAAAAGATTTACATTAACAACCCTTTTTTATTTGTTCCATGATATATATTTCACGGGTATATGAATACATTTCTTGAGAACCCATTATTTACTTTCTGTACTAGTGATGTGATGAGGTTTCTTTGAATGGTGGGTTTTCAGTCTGTCTTAACAAAAAGCTAGTCACATAGTTTGTCTGCCATTTATAATTTAAAGTCAATTAGTAGACTAAGGTTGTCTTAAGTCACCACCACACCAAACTTGTCTCTGTTTGAACAGTAAATACATTATATACATAGAAACAGAAATCATGGTTGCCATTGTCTTTTTAAAAATTTTGTGCTTTTGTATTCATAGGGACAAGTGGTAGAAAACCTGAAAGCACAGGCCCTTTGTTCCTGGACTGCAAAGAAAGATAACCACTTGAACTTCTCAAAACATGACATTATTACTGTCTTGGAGCAGCAAGAAAATTGGTGGTTTGGGGAGGTGCATGGAAGAAGAGGATGGTTTCCAAAGTCTTATGTCAAGATCATTCCTGGGAATGAAGTAAAACGGGAAGAGTAAGGATCTTTATGTGTTTTTATGAGATGTGGATGTTGGTATTTTCACTAATGAGTAAGCTATGATCTGATTGAGTGTATAATAAGATAAAAATTTTATACTTGAGTTTGAATATCAGAAGGTAATTCTGGCGGGCCCTGGTGGCTCACACCTGTAATCCCAGCACTTTGGCAAGCCAAAGCAGGTGGGTCGCTTGAGCCCAGGAGTTTGAGACCAGCCTGGGCAATGTGGTGAAACCCTGTGTCTACAAAAATTAGCTGGGCATGGTGGTGCATGCCTGTAGTTCCAGCTACTTGGGAGGCGAAGAATTACTTGAGACCAGGAGGCAGAGGTTGCAGTGAGTCAAGATGGTGCCATTGCACTCCCGCCTGGGTGACAGAGTGATATTGTATCTCAAAAAAAAAATAAAAATAAAACAAAAGAAAAAGAAAAAGAAAGGTAATTCCTAGGATGAAAAAAACCATACTTCAGATATTTCAGTTTAGAATATCTTCTATTCTAGTTACTTCAGATTCATAAAATTTTCAAGCTACTCAGATTTTAGATCTGTTGCTTTTTATTTGTCTTTGAGACAGGGCCTCACTCTGTTTCCCAGGCTAGAGTGCAGTGGTATGATCATGGCTCACTACAACCTTGACCACCCAGTCTTAAGTAATCCTCCCACCTCAGCTTATGGAGTAGCTGGGACCACAGGTACACACTACCACACCAGCTAATTTTTAAATTATTTGTAGAGATGGGGTTTTGCTGTGTTATCCCAGGCTAGTCTCAAACCCCTGGGCTTTGAAGCGATCTTCCCATCTTCACCTCCCAAAATGCTGGAATTACAGGTATGAGCCACCTCACCTGGCTATTTCTTTGTGCCATAGATCAGTTAGAAAAGTTACTTTTCATTTTCTTTCAAGCATTTTTCCCTTGTTTACTGTAAATTGTCAATATTTAAATAACTCTTCACTGAGGGCCTCCTCTTTGTCAAATTGGGGCATTCCCATTTCTTAGTCTCCAAGATTCCTTGAATATAACTTCTCTTATTGTTTATAGCACTCTGCATTAAAGTTACTGATTTTTTTAAAAACCAATATCCCTTATTAGAACATAAGCTCCAAGAGGTTGGGATGCATGTGTTTTTTTATTTGTTCATTCTTCAGTTACTTCATGCCTGTACTAATCCTAATGCATAGTAGCTTCTCAGTCATATTAGCTGAATGAATGAGGAGAAGCATGAGTAAATGAGCAATTGAATGAAATTTTCAAATGAACAAAAACTAAAAACTAGGTAGGTTAGGTCTCTGGCCTTTATTTCCTACTCTGTAGGGAGTCAAGTTGTCAAATATAATACATGGAAATAAGTACTATAACATAGCTATGGGTAACTGTCTCTTGTGTTTTATATGGAAGTTGGTAGAAAAACAGTCTGATATGATGAAAATATGCTGGTCTTTAGCAATCAAGAGGCTTGAGTTTTGGCTCTGCTATTTTTGCCAGGCTGTAGGAGTAACCTACTTAGTCTTCAGTTATCTAATTGATTGAATGAAAAGCTTAAGCCAAATAACGTTTAAAGATCTTTTCACTGCTGTTTCTATGTTTCTGAAAGATAGTGCTCAGTTTCTAAAAATTTGCTTTTCAGCCTGACATGGAATTTTGGATTTATTTACTTATTTAATTTGTTTTCTGAGATGGAGTCTCACTCTTTTGCCCAGGCTGGAGAGCAATGGCACAATCACTGCTCACTGCAGTCTCCGCCTTCTGGGTTCAAGCACTTCTCCTGCCCAGCCTCCCAAGTAGCTGGGATCAGTTAATTTTTGTATTTTTAGTAGAGATGGGGCTTAACCATGTTGGCCAGGCTGGTCTGAAACTCCTGACCTAGTACTAAAATGCTAATTTTTATATTTTAGTAGAGATGGGGTTTTGCCATGTTGGCCAGGCTGGTCTCAAACTCTTGACCTCAGGTGATCCGCCCTCCTCCGCCTCCCAAAGTTCTGGGATTATAGGCATGAGCCACTGTACCTAGCTGAATTTTGGATTTAGAAGAATGTAGTAACAGGAACAACAACTATATATAGCTGGCATTTGTATGCATGCACTGTGCTAGGCCCTTTATAGACAATTCTATAAAGAAATTGTCTTATTTTATGGTCATAACATTTACAGGGAAGAAAACTTAAGCAAAAAGAGATTAAGTGTCAGTATTTTAGAGGACATTTCTTCTAATTTTTCATTCAGTTACCAGTGTTTTCTAACAGATAAGGCATGCAACTTGAAAACCTACAATAATGGAGAATGTAGCATTAAACAAGACAGTCCTTTTAGTTGTTGCCAGTAGTTGTAATAAAGTTCTCCTTCTGTTTATTTGAAAACTGCCTCACTATGTAATTTACTCATAGGTCCTGGGGAGCCCTGATACATCCCACAGGTGTCTAGTTCTTAAACAGGACAGTCCAGATTTTTGAAAACAGATTCCTGAGTTAAAATAAAAATTAATGTTACAGCTCTTCTGAGATCATAAAAAACAAAGCTTTATTATTTTTATTTTTTAATATAGTGCATTGTAAACAAATAATAAAATGTATGTATTGCTCTTGTTTTTTTCTACACTAAACTAAGTCCCATATGTACTTTACCGAAAGACTACCTACTTACCAGTTTGTGGGTGTCTTTTAAGTTTCTTTAGAAAGGCAAAATATCTCACATTTGAAAAACTCTTTATAAAACATATTGAAATTTTTGAAATATATTTTAAAATGTGGAAGTTTATAATTAGGCAGTTCTTAATCCTGCACGATGTTGTGTATAAGTCTTCCCAGTCTGTGTACTGAGACTATATTTAGATTAGTTTGAGAAAGCCCTAAAAAATGCACTGCTAAAACCTGCTGTGCATCAAATCACCTTTCTTGTTTTTTGCTAGTATTTGTTTGCTTTATTGTTTTTTTGTTTATGTATTTGACAGACCAGAAACTTTGTATGCAGCTGTAAATAAAAAACCTACCTCAGCAGCCTGTTCAGTTGGAGAAGGTAAGCTTTTGGCAATTTGTAAATTAGATAGTAATCAATTTAGCTCTTGACTACCTGACTTCACATTCTTGCTGTTCTCCCGATTTCTGTGTCTTCACTATTAAAGTGAGATTAGAAAAACCTGCCCCTATCTATTTGATGTGAATATTGAGAATATAGAAAAAATGTGGATGAAAATACCTGGCACTTTAGAAAGGCAGTCCTGTGAAAATTCAGCATAGACTGGTTTGATAACATCATAAATAAAAAGTGTTGCAGTGATAGATGTATAGGAGGTAAGGGAATTTCAATTCATTTAGTTGCTTATAAATTTTAATTGTAGTGTACCATATGAATCATTAAGGAGGACCAAGTTATGCTTTATCATAAATATTGCAAAGAATTTTTTTCTATATCTCTTTGGGTTGTTTGATTAGTAAATTATTTTAATTTTGTTAATGTGATGAAAAATGAAAGATTACCCTAATTTCAGATGATATTCTTATTTAATAGTTATGTAAATGTATGAATGAAATGTATGTCTATTATAAAGTTAGTTGAATAGTTGAAGTACATTTTATGTTTTGCTGAAAATATCAGTTTAATGTTAAACAATTCAGTATCTATTATGTTGAAGATTCTATGCTACAGCCTGAAAAGTACAACGATGAATAAAAGTTTCCAATAGAATGGAGCATACAATTGTGATAAATTATTTAATGAGTGAACAAAACCAATTTAGAGTTGGACATATGAATTCACAGAAGTGGCAGTGTTGCATCATCCTAAACAATGAGTAGGAACTAGCATAGTGACAAAGGAGGAGAATGCACTTCTAGACAGAGGGAATGGCATGAGCCAAGGAATGAGGGCAAAAGTTTAGGAAACCTCCTGTCGTCAATGAGGCTGGAATCATAGGTGTACTATGGAATGAGTGCTTTGAGGTGAGCATCGGAAAGTAGTGAGGAGCATGTTGGAAAAGACCCTACTTTTATTGCAGTGTACCTAAACCTTGTAATTACTTTGAATTTTGTTAAATTAATTAAGTGATACTGAGAATACAAATAGTAAATAGCTTGTGGATGGTGTTTCAGATCATCTCCAGTTTATGATATTAAGATCAAATTTCATGTTGGCAAATATAAATAAAACTAGAAAGACAAAGTCATAAAAACCAGGTCACCAACTATTTCTTCTAAGTAGTGGCAATCACAGAAACAAAAATCAAAGGCAGTATAAAAATTTAGATATTTCCCTCAAAGTCATTTATTAACAAATATTTATTGAGCATCTACACTTAAATCAGGCTCTGTGCTAGGAGCTGGGTCATCATGATAGAACTTGGCTTCTAATGCAACTGTCTTCTGGATATTGGGTGTTTCCATAACTGTCTACTTAAAAGAATTAAAGAGAAAATAACGTAGCGATTAAAATGTTTCTTGTATAAAAAGTTAAAAAATATATTTTCTTATCTTGACTTCATTATCTAAATAACTGAGTGTGACTTAATCTCACTGAGCCTCAGTGTCTTTATAGAGATACTAATATCTGTAGTTTTGGATAATTCTTTGTGATAAAAAAATGATAAAACAATTGGGGATAAAAGAAACCATAAGCTAAAGTTTTATGTTAAGTCAAATAACTTTTTTCTAAGGACTTATTAAATAATTGTTTCATTACTTTTTCTACCTTTAGATCTTTTTATATTAGGTTTCCTGAAGGCATAAGGTCTTTTACAGCAAACTTATACAATGTCTTAGAGAACAACTTAATTTCTTTTTCCCTTCTGTAATCTTACAACCAGAATTTGCTTCTTCTTGCTGTATTCGCTACAGAATATATTGCGCTTTATCCATATTCAAGTGTGGAACCTGGAGATTTGACTTTCACAGAAGGTGAAGAAATATTGGTGACCCAAAAAGATGGAGAGTGGTGGACAGGAAGTATTGGAAATAGAAGTGGAATTTTTCCATCAAACTATGTCAAACCAAAGGATCAAGAGGTATTTTGGTATTAAAAATAAAATCAACCCATTCTTGTTGATCAAGATATATACTTAAAACAGAGATCATGTTTATGGTTTTAATCAGGTTGCTTTGGTTACAAGGAAACTGCTCACAGTAGCTCCAGTAAAATAGGATTTATTATATGGCTCCAGTTAGAGAAAAAGGGGGCAAGATTTCATGAAATTCCAAGAACAAAAGCTGTAGGGTAGGGTTGAGCTTCATGATAACTGAGCTAGCGAGTAGATCTGGATTCAGAGAAACACAGAAAGGATCACCTTGAAGTAGTCACCAATTTTCACTTTATGGCTCTAACATTAATGTGACTCAGCCTGCATGAGCTGCTGCCTCAGTTCATCCCACCACCAGTATGGTATAGTGCAGAAGTTCTTAATCTTTTTGGTTTCAGTAACTTTACAGTCTTAAAAATTATTGAGGACACCCATAGGGATTTTTAAACTACGTGCATTATAGCTAATGATATTTACCATATCAGAAATTAAAACAGTGAAATTATACATTTATTCATTTTAAAATAATAATTAAATCTATTACATGGTAACATAAATATCGTACTTTTATGAAAAACAACTATATTTATCATGAAAACAAAGTTTAGCAAGACACATCTATATGCATATACATATATGTGTATATATACATGTACGTGTGTGTGTGTGTGTGTGTGTGTGTGTGTGTATATATATATATATATATATATTTTTTTTTTTTTTTGAAATGGAGTCTAGCTCTGTTGCCCAAGCTGGAATGCAGTGGTGTGATCTCGGGTCACTACAGGCTCTGCCTCCCAGGTTCAAGTGATTCTCGTGCCTTAGCCTCCTGAGTAGCTGGTATTACAGGCACTTCCTACCATGCTTGGCTAATTTTTGTGTTTTTAGTAGAGACAGGGTTTCACCATATTGTCCAGGCTGATCTTGAACTTCTAACCTCCAGCGATCCACCTGCCTTGGCCTCCCAAAGTGCTGAGATTACAAGCTGTTTGTATATTTTTGCAAATCTCTTTAGTCTGGCTTAATTGAAGTCAGCTAGTTTCTCATGTCTGTTTCTGTATTCAATCAGTGACTGTTTTTTTCAGTTGAAGTATAAAAACTTCAGCCTCACACATACGTGGGAGAAAATGAAGAAGTATTTTAATAGCATTTGCAGATATCTACAAATGTTCTTTTAGATTCTGCCACACTAAAACTTGACAAATGCTTATAGGTTAGTTGCAACATGGAATCTGAAGCCTTAGCAGTAAACACTTCTTACTGTTACATTAAAATTCACTAGCCTGTTTTGCACATTGAAAGGATCTTTTACCCGTGTGTGATGTGATAATATTACTCATTGTTTATGTGGAAAATATTGAATCACTGAGTTATGCAGATATTCCCTGTGTAGACACATTTCATTATACAGTATCCAAAAAATTATATGTTAATACCACCACTCATCAGAAAAGTTTTTAAATGCTAGAAAACTGTCAGACTTACAATGGTAGGTACAAATTTTCTAAAATTTTAATTTTCCCTTGAAATCTTGAATTGTATTATTGGCAAAATGTCAGCTGTTATCCTTGAAGGGACAGGCTTACTTCATTTTTAAGAAAAGGTTTTCTAAATCCCAAGTCTAAATAATTTTTTTTATTAGTTCTTTGAAGTAAAAATGTTGTTTCATGAAAAACCTAGTTGACTGCACAATTTGTCACACAAATGCTTTCCTTACGAAAACCATCATACTTTAGTATACAGCAGAAATGTTTTAGGCACACTTCTGTTTAGTTACACAGAATTTTTAAAAGGTGTGGATTGAGGATTAAGATTAATAAACTTTTTGCTGCTTCATTAAAGGCATTGTTAAGTGAAACTGGCTTTGTTTTACTGTGAGTGCGTGACAATCAAGAACACTGACTACTGCAGTGTCATTCAGTGCCACTGCCATGATTCACGCTAAAGCACCAATGATTTTATTCACCATTGTAAATGTCAACACAATGAAAAAGACAAATAATGTCTCAGTATATTTACGAAAATAGTTTTTATCCCACAGACCCCTGAAAGAGTCTCAAGGACTATTTCCAGTTTCTACAAACCACATGCTGAGAACCATTGGTGTGGTAGAATCAGACTATCTGGGTTGATTCAGCTGTACCACTTAGAGGCTTGGTGACCTTGGACAAGTTAACTGTACCTTTCTGTGCCTCAGTTTCCTTCTCTGTAAAATGGGGATAATCATAATTAATAATGTTATTGTGAAAATTAAATAGCAGAATATATGGAACCTCTTAGAGCAGTGTCTGTTACACAGTACTCAGAAAATGTTAGCTTTTAATTACCATCCACTCTGCTTAATACTTGTACAGTAGCTATGTTCACTAACAGAACAAAATTCTTTTTAATCCCATCCCTTTTGTTGTTCAAATTCCTATAAAGAGAAAATGTGGTTGGGCCAGTTTATCCTTTAAAGTGAAACAGAAGTAATAGTTGCTACATGGGTTGTGGATTTTTTGTTCCTAAGTCAGATTTTTTGTTCCTAAGTCAGTTTGCGGGGAGCATGGTTAAATAAATAAATAAAAATAAAAACATTGTCTCTTATTCATCAAGATGCATAGATAAGTCAGGGTCCCTTAGAGAAAGCAGGAGCAAATAACATATGCATTGACATATCCAGGACACATACGTTGTGCATAGTGGGCATTGGTGCTAACGCCATTGATGAATGGGGTGCATTTGGCCTGGAGGGTCATGTTTTAATATTTAAGTTGGAGAAAATGAGCTCTTCCTGTTGAGTCAGTGGTTGACATCAGCCACTCATATGTAATGTGTTACATTAGCAGACCAGATCTCCTCATAAATGTTGGATTTTTCACTTATTTGTTAATACTGCATGGAGTTCATTGTCATTTTCATCTTTATTTAAAGAAAAAAGAATCCTGGGAATTTGAAATCTTTAATTCCCATTAACCTTTGTACTTTTACATCTGGGTTGTTGGAAATAATAAAACAACATGATATCTTTTCTTTATAGAGTTTCGGGAGTGCTAGCAAGTCTGGAGCATCAAATAAAAAACCTGGTATGTACGGCAGTGACCTTAAAAAATTACTAAAGTGTTTGCTCTGTCGCAATCTTGAATTCACAGTTTCTTGTTTGTCTTCTTTTCAGAGATTGCTCAGGTAACCTCAGCATATGTTGCTTCTGGTTCTGAACAACTTAGCCTTGCACCAGGACAGTTAATCTTAATTCTAAAGAAAAATACAAGTGGGTGGTGGCAAGGAGAATTACAGGTAATATTCTTTAAACAGCATCTGTAAATTTTATTATAAAAGTATCACATGTTCCATAAAAAAGATAAAATTAATAAAAATGTTTAGATCACCCATAATCATGCCACTTAGAGATAATCAGTATCAATATTTTACTGTATTATATTTCCTTTAGTCTTTTGCATGTACATTTTTAGCATGAGTTGATGTTATAAGTAACAATTTAAGGAATAATTTTTTCTAAAGACATAGTCGTTTTCTGATAATGCATTCCTTTATAACTCACAGATGACTTTCTTAAAGGAAAGCACAGCATCATTTTTCCCTGGGATAGTCCCAGGCTTGCAGTATAGCCTCTAGTAGAAAGACATGATCTAGGTGGTGTGCTGAGAAAATACTGCTAATTGGGCTCTCCCCTAGTGGTATTAGGTTTTTGAAACAGCATTGCAAGGAAAGACAATACAGACATAGATGAATCTGATTTTTTCCTAAAATGTTATAGAAAGTTATTGCATATGTTTTGATACAGGAAAAGGATTCTTCTCTCACTTCTAAAATTTTCTTACTAGTTAAAGCTTAAAAAGCATTTTAGGAATTAAAAGATGACAAGAGATACAATAGCTATATTTTTATATGAGTCATATATAGTTATAATATGGAGGATAAACGTAGCTTCATTCTTGCAAATCAGGAGTCTTAGGATTCCTAAAGAAAAATGGGGGTTCAAATTTAATAACCTTCTTGAATAACCCTCTGAAATTCCACCTTCTGATTTACTTTGAAGATGGGCTCAACTAAGTAGGAAACATGACACTTTACAAATTTTACTTATGACCTCCTGATTAATTATTAACAAAGCTCCAAGAAGTATTTGTAGTGGGCTGCACCATTTTAAGGGTTGACTTGAACTTGAGAACTCGATATGTTTTTTTATAATATAAATATTTTTGTGAGATACTCAGAGAACTCTGAGCCTGAAAGACCTCCAAATAGACTTCTGTAGATGCTATTTTCAGCAGCAGTTTGAGATGCATATTTTAGTGTATCTTCCAGTTGTTTAATGTTGACTTGAAAGGCTAATGCTGAGTTTGAGGCCCCCAAGACCATGCTCATATTTGAAACCAACTACGAGGTTGGAGGTCTTCAAGACTACTCTCAAGTTCTGTAATTCACTAGAAGGACTTTACAGAACTCACTGCAGCTGTTACACTCATGTTACAGTTTATTGCAATGAAAGGATACAGATTAAAATCAGCCCAGGGAAGAGACCCATGGGGCAGAGTGCAGCAGAGTTCCAAAAACAGAGCTTCCAGTTGTCCTCTCCTGATGGAGTCATGAACAGTATTAACTCCTCCTGGCAGTGATGTGTGACAGCGCACGCACAGTATTGTCAAGCGGCAAAGACTGTGTCCAGAGTTTTGACTGGGGTTCCTCATGGATATAGTTCATTGCCCATTTGGCTGAACTCAGTCTCCATCCCCTACCAAGGTAGAGCTGATACTGCATGACCCAGAGCACCCCAGCATACATCGCATTGTTAGATGTGCCATGACCCAGCACTCACAGGTAAACTAACACACACTTACCAGTCAGGATAGTCCAAGGCTTTAGAGATTACTTCCCAGGAGCTGAAAGCAAAGACCAGACCTCTCTTTAGGCAAGATTAAATATTTACCACACATTCATGGTTTTTCTAATTTTTAAGTTATGTCTCAATGATGTTTTTAATCTCGTCTTTCAATTGTATATTTCTTTTGCTAATTTTATAGGCCAGAGGAAAAAAGCGACAGAAGGGATGGTTTCCTGCCAGCCATGTTAAACTTTTGGGTCCAAGTAGTGAAAGAGCCACACCTGCCTTTCATCCTGGTATGGAAGTGGGTTAACTTGTATTTCATTTTAGAGGAGTTTGTTAAAACTCAGCAACTTCTTCGATTAGCTCAGTCTTTGAAAAATATTAAAAATGTATTCTTTCCTTATGTCTGCTTAAAAGTAACATGCCACTGAGAATTTCCTTTCTGAAAAAAGTGCAGTGTAGAAACAGTCAGCTATTCACTGATACTTGAAACACTTCAACTCCTTGAAATCTTTCAGTGTGAAATGGTTACACCATCATACTTAAAGTAAAGTGCTTCACATGGATTGTTAACCGTAGTTGGGAAATTCTTGTTTTTGTAAAACTAGGAATAGGGGAAGGCGGGTGGGAAAGAGAGCAGTTCAAGGGAGATTTTAGCCTTATTTTCATATTTAATATTAATTTAAGTCCTAGGGAGCTTTCAAACGATTGACCCTTGCAGGAATAACTAATTAGTTTAATGTGTTATTTGTTATTCTTGTGATAGTGTGTCAGGTGATTGCTATGTATGACTATGCAGCGAATAATGAAGATGAGCTCAGTTTCTCCAAGGGACAACTCATTAATGTTATGAACAAAGATGATCCTGATTGGTGGCAAGGAGAAATCAATGGGGTGACCGGTCTCTTTCCTTCAAACTATGTTAAGATGACGACAGACTCAGATCCAAGTCAACAGTGTGAGTAATATTAAATTATTTACCTCTCAACTAGTGTGAAACTTTAATATACAGCATTGCATGTATTCCTTTTCTGGATTAGATCTTAAACTCAGCACTCACAGCAAATGTAGATTAGTGTTAAAGGGAGAAGAAACAAAAGGAAACCTTTTACAAGATCAGAAGTTATACAGCTTTATTTTAAATACTTGCTAGCTCCAGAGCTTAGTATTAGACTTAATCTGAAAGAGCATATAATTTTTCCTATGAGTTCTTTGGTATGACTGCCATCTATACTGCAGCTTCTTTTCACTATCATACTCTTTTTCAGTGTCCCATGTTCTTTTCTTGGTTTAATAAAAAGTAGCTAGTGGCCAGGCTCAGTGGCTCATCCCCATAATCCCAGCACTTTGGGAGGCCAAGGCACGCAAGATCCCTTAAGCCTAAGAGTTGGAGGCTAGCCTGGGCAACATGGCGAAACCCCATCTCTACAAAAAATACCAAAATTAGTTGGATGTGGTGGCATGTGCCTGTAGTCCCAGTTACTTGGGAGGCTGAGGTGGAAGGATCTCTCGAACCTGGAGGTCAAGAGTACAGTAAGTCATAATCACACCACTGCACTCCAGCCTGGGCAACAGAGTGAGACCTTGTCTCAAAAAAAAAAAAAAAAAAAAAAAAAAAAAGGTAGCTAGCAATTACCCTATTTACCTATTCAAAATTACTCCTTTAATGTACAGAAGCCATTAAATTTCCAACCTTATTTATTTCTCACTTGTTTACATATCCATGTTGGAAGAAAATTAAAAATTAAATATTTATGACTATTACAAAATTCTTGTCAAGTGATTCTTTAGATAGCCACCTTTTTCCACAAGGGATGTATGAATCAAGGTTTTTTCATTATTTTCAGAACAAGGGTCCAGATCTCGAAGTGTTAAGTTTGGTATTATATAAAATTATCTCTCAGTATTTACCTTGCTGTTTGTTTGGTTGACAATAAATACAGCATTGGTAGTAAATTAGGGAATAAATAGTACTTAAAAATGACTTTTTACCTCTATGAAATGATTGTCACTTTTTTCCACTCTTTTGATTTTTAGTTTTATTTTTAAAATATCTCATGATATATGTCTTGTGAAATGTAAAATACTTAGCCTTTCATTTAAATTCAGTTGCTGAGAATATATAAATGGTAATCCAATCAAAACTGAGATACACTTAGGATTCAGTAGAAGGATTATGAATTTATACCATATCTATAATTTTGTGCATTCTTTTCACTTTAGAGCTTATAAAGATAGTTCTGACCCTGGGAGAAGCCTTCCCTTTAGATAAAGCAATTAAGTTTCCTAACTTGCAGATGGGAGGAGTCCAGTATTACCAAAAATATTACAGGGTTTCAGAAGTGATCGAGAAAATTGTAAGGGTTGCCTAAGAAATGACCATTTTTAAGCTCTACTGATGGTTTGGCAGTTCACAATGATTAATTAGAAACCAGTTTATCTAATTAGCTAGATATACCTGTGGCATCTTTCTTGATGCTGAGAATGGAAAATACTTTTCAGACCTACTGGGTTTAGAAGATCTTTGGCTAGTGATCCCTGAAGACATGCCAGTGTGTCCATACATTTGGCTTTTATAGCATCTATGATCTAAAGTGATGGTTTTTCAATATTTTGTTGTGGTTTGAGGCACTTTTTCCAGTCCAGTCTCATATAATAGGGAATATAAAGAACAGATAAAAGCTGTTAGAATGGAAGGATAGGACCATGCCCCCAGGTCTTATACCTTTCCCCTGCCTATTTTATGAAGGTCTTTTCAGTTTCCCCTCTGCAGATAATTTAACAATCACTCCAGAGAAATCTGCTTCAACGCAGTAACAACCTCCTAGGAAAGTAACTTTCCCAGAGAGTTAATTGAGTGACAGCTTTTTATTCCAAAAAGAAGCAGCATAGTTTCTGGTTGTCAATAAATGTTTAATACACTAATGATACAGAAAATAGATTGACATGATCTGTTATTAGTTATTCAAGGACACATTTGTCATGGAAATTATTTCTGACCAGAGAAGGCTTTGTCTGCTATTTAAGTATGGGTAGAACTGGCAGAACCTTAATTTACCTATAGATGAGAGAGAGACCCAATCTAAACAACGCTATCCAATAGAATTTTATGCAATACAGAAAATGTCTATATCGCCACTCTCCAATACAGTGGCCACTAGTCACTTTTGATTATTTGGAGTGTGGCTAATGTGATTGAGAAACTTAATTTTTAATTTAATTTAACTTCAATTTTAAGCTAAATAGCCACTTGTGGCCTGTGGCTACTGTATTAGACAGCACACCTCTAGAAGACAACCAATTGTAATGCAAGCCCTCCCTGAAATAAAACATGGAAATAGCAGGACTGGGCACAGTGGCTCACACCTGTAATCCCAACACTTTGGGAGGCCAAGGCAGGGAGATTATTTTTTGTCAATATAGGGAGACCTTATCTCTACAGAAAAATTTTTAAAAATTAGCTGAGAGTGGTGGCACATGCTCATAGTCCCAGTAGCCTGGGAGGCTGAGGTGCAAGGCTGCAGTGAGCTGTGGTCATGCCACTGTACTCTAGCCTGGGTAACAGAGTGCTACCCGATCTCAAAACAGGGAAATATTGAAACATTAAAATAAGAAGAAAAAGAATAATTGTCTTTTGGTTATTATTGACCTACACAATGATTTTGTAGCTCCTATGTACTTCAGATTTTACTGTTTGTATGGTTTTTGGATTTTATGTTAACATTCTTCCCACTGTTCAGTTAAGAAATTCATCATTTAATATTATTTGAATGTGTAGTCTGTATTGACTAGGAGTACTGGGAATACAAACAAGAAAAGACAGTCCATTCTCTGAAGTAGGCTTAGAGGTTAATGGGGAACAATGTTCAGATAAATATAACAATTTCTGTAATGAATATTTATACAAATATGTTTCGGAAAAAGACCCCCTAAATCTTTGTGGGGAAAGAAGGCATGTTGTGAAAGATATAACAGAGGATATCTGAGCTGGTACATGAAGTACTAATGGTTTGCTCAAATGGCAAATGTTGGGGATGCAAGGAGGACTAAATATTTTCTTGATTGTTTTACATCAAGAGAGCCGGGGAAGAGAGCTAGGAAAACAATGTTCAAGAGGTTATTTAAAAATAAAAGTAGTTTCAGATTTCTCTTTGTTATAAGCTTATTACCAGTAACTTACCTATTACCTTGTTTTTGGCTGATATATGTGGGTTTTTTTTAGTTTGATCAGATCTAAAAACTGAATACTTTATTGTTTCTCCTAAATGAATGGCTAAAGGCCTGTCATCCATCCTGGAATAGAAGGGCTCTCAATTCTGTAATTCTAAGGATAATTCCCAAAGAGATTCCTCTGAGACGGTTAATTGTTTCTATAAAACAACTGTTTAAATTTTCTAGGAAAGTGAGAAGTACCGATTTTGTTTATTTGACGTAATTATTTATCAGAAATTGAAGAGACATAATTACTTTTTCAAAGAAGATGAAGAGAGTAATGTTAATTGTGTTGGTAGCAATGAAGTTCACTCACATTGTTTATATAAACCTATTAATTTTAATTAAATATGGTTCAGAAAATGCTTAATCCTTAAAGTCAGGAATAGATATGGGATCTTTGTTGTACCTACCTAGATTTTTAGAAATGAATCATCTGTTTGTTGTCCTTGTAATGGTCAATGAAAGCTGGTTAAATTATAGATTACCACTTGTGTTTCTTTGGCCTTTATAAGTATTATTTTTTATTTTATTATGAATTAGAACTTTTTAAAAGATAATTTTAATAGTTCAAATTTGTTTAGTTGATGTTGCATGTTGTTACTAGTCAGATTTTATCTCACCCATCTAATTTGCATTATGTTCATTTTATTCCTCATTTTCTTTTTTTAGGACCCAATGTTGTCTTCCAGTTGTGAAAGCACCCCAGAGACCCACTATCCAAGTTTCACTCTAGCGTGGAGGCAGGGCAGGCAGCCCTGATCAAATATCTCCTACACAATTCATTTACTTCGTTTGAATGTTAGAGCCACTTGTATTTCTTTGTGTTTCTAATTTATAGTTTAAATTTATTTGTAAAAAGTTAAAGGATAGTGGGTCTTTGTGTGGCTTTCCCTGCTGTTCACTCTGGCATCTTTAGCATTTTTCTTCTTTTTAATTTGATAATTGTAGGTCATTAGCATGCATATTGAGGTTTGCCCTTACATGGTGGGAGTTCAAACACACAAAGACCCACTATTTGCACAAACTATTCTTACTGGTTTGGAATAGGCTGCCTTGCTTTTTTAATGTTATTGCAACATGTATATTCATTACAGAATTCAGATAAAATTTGCTTTTGTTCTGCTATTATGTTTGATCTGATCCTAATCACAGTGAGCTCTTAATTAGCTCAATATGTGGTTTGCCCTCAAGTGCGCACTGTTTATGACTTTGTAACATGCCACCATGAATACTGACATTTAGATTTGTTTAAAGGCCAAGAACTGGAAACAGCCATGCCCTGTTTTCTGTGTACTTGGGATGGGAGCAATAACATTTTGGGGCAGCTTTTAAAATCTCAATAGAAGAGGAAAGTGGCCTGCTCTGGCAGGTATGTGCAGAATAGAGTGTTTCATTTGGTCCAGTGCCAAGAATGAGCACTGTGCTATGGTAGTTCCCTTAGGATCTTTATGTGCCCTGGGCTAATGAAGATATTGCATCATGTGCTGCATCGTTTGTACACTTTTTCGATGACCTAAAAAGGGATTATTTTTGAGGAATGAAAGGCTCCCATCGTTGACTGTGAGATGTGAAAAACCCTTCCTACCTTAGAGCATTTATATCTATAATACATTTTAAAGTCAGAGTTCATTGCTACCTGTTTTAATCAGGTGACTACATGTCTCAGTATACAAAAGGGCACTGGTTGGCATTCTTCTTAATGTATTGAGTAAAGATAGTAAGAAGTCCTTTAAGAGTTTAAATGTCCCTGAAACAGACATGCAGACTCTAGTCAAGAATGAATTCGAGTAAAGGAAAGATGTGTGATATCTGGCGTTTCTCTGTGTTCATGGAGCTTCTTTGAGGCCAGAAGATTGATTTTACCATCCAGACTTCTCTGGCTAATATGTATTCTTCAACCACATTGGCTACTTTGACATAGGAATTTACTTCTTTTCCTTGAATGGAGAACACTTTTAAAAATAATGACAAAAATTATTATAAACTAATATATGTGAGAGTACTTAGTAGAAACAAAAAGGAGTTTTAGTAGACAGTATTATATTATATTTGAAAATCAAGGAGAAGTTTATGCAACTTAAAATGTTTACAGACTGCAGTGCAATCTACTGTTTGTGAATGTCAAAGTATCAGGAAAAGTGTATATACAATCAGAGTCATATTTCCTCACAAAGTTATTTATGAAGAGTGAAATATGGTTTTATACCTCTCAGTTTCAGTTAGAGGCATATTTTGTGCAATATTTATGTTAATGTGCCTATACATTATGAATGAATTATTTGAGTCATACATTGCCTAAATCAGAGCTTTATGATGCCTGGGAAAGAATCAACAGTTAAGTTAAAACTTCATGAAGTTCTAATGTCTGTGTTCCGAAATATGTCACATTATTAGGATGTAGGGAGATAAACGTGTGCTCCCTAGGGTGGCAATTTCTGTTAATAGACCACTTCCATTTTTAGCATTTGGCATCCTCATGATACTTTTATAAATATGACATTAATAGGAAAGCAATAATATCATTTTACAGATGGAGTAACAGATTTGCCTGCGTTCACTGAAAGAGTACAAAGATTGGGTTCTTGTGAATTCAGCTGACTCTTCCAAATTGTATGAACTACCTGTTCTTGCCTTTGATTTTCTGAACTGGTTGCTTTTGCATTCTTTAATTTCAGTTTAAAGTCAGTTACTTTAAATTCACTTTTAAACCCTCAGGCTAGAAATCATACCACTGTTAATTAGCCATATTATTTGGTCTGACATTTTTTCTTTATAATTCTGAAACTGAGTTTATCTAATACATTGATGAATTATTTTAAGGTATTTTTATAGCTCAAATCACTTCACTTTTACCCTAGTAAATATAAACTACTAGGAATGACCTTCAGATAGCATTTAGCATCTGTAACCAATATGAAAATAGTATGTTCATCAGGTATCTTACGGATTAAATCACATACTGGCATATTTAAGCTGAATGTCAGTCTGGAAAATAAATTTACTATATTAACTGAAATACCACTCTTTGTATAGGTATTTTGTCATATATTTAAGAAAAAGCTAAAAATAATGGAAATCATATGACATAATAACTTAAGTCTTCTTAAAAGTGCATGCAGTCTTTTGCAATACCTCATGCAGCCAAGTATTTGTTCTCTTCCTCATTCAGTATAAGGCAGCTTTCAATTTGCTTAGAAGGCAACATTAGAAGGTTAGAGTTCATCAGTAACATAGAATTTTAAAATGTGAGTTCAACTGAATGGATTTGAATTTCTGTAGGAGGTAAAGAATCAAAATACCTGTTTATTTAAAGATTGCAATATATGATAATCATTTTTAAATTATTTGATTAAAGCTTTTAGGTTTTCCAGAAATGAAAAAAGTCAATTCTAAAACGAATGCTGATTTTTAGAAAATTTGAAAATGTAAATCAGCCCTATCCATAATATAGTTTCTCTAAGACTTTATCTTAAAGAGTCATTTTAAAGTAATACAGCTATTAAAAATGTATCTGCTATTTTAATGTTTTGAAATAAAACATTTTAAAATATGAATACTATAGTTTAAAAGAGGAAAGAAACAGGGAGAAGGAAAAGTAGAGAAAGAAATGCCAATTCCAGTCCAAAGCTTTATTTGCCAAGTTTTCTTAGAATGGCTTTTACCAATTTATGAATCCTTGTAAACAGAATCTGTAATGGAAATACTGAAAGACTTTTGCCTAAAGTGGCATTATTGAATGCTGCTGTGATGCTACTGTAATGTAATAAATTATTAAATTGTTGCAAAGTGCTGTTTTTGCCTTAAAATTTTATTTTGTGTGTCTTGAAAACTATAGTATTAAAGGTATTGAGATTGTGCAAATGCTGGGCACGCTTGGCATGAGATAATCTGTTTTTATTTTTACAAAATTGTAATATAACTATGCAAGTGTGTTTATTAAAAGAACACAAACTATATTAGTTGTACTGTGTATTTCTTTTGAAACATACTTTTAAAACTTATTTTTAATTGTTTATATTTAGTCATGATTAAATGTCTTTGGAATGTCCCTTTTTCCTTAATGTAGTCTCATGAGTACAGGCCAGCCAATTGTTTTATATCATAGGGGGCAAAAGAAATGTTTAAGTGGTTAAGATGAAGATAAGTTAATTGGAGATAATCGTATGTATCTCAAAAGTGAAATAAATTTTGATTTTAATATGGTGTTGCTCACAAAAGTAAGGAAAACATAATATAGAGTAATAGACTGTCGTGCTTTTATAACTTTTACTGCATCTTTTTTCTAAAAAGATTGGACGGAACTTACAAATTAATACTCACTGCAAATGTAGAGTAAGACTTTTAGTACAAAATAAGAGTTTATGTAAAAGAAACAGCAGTGAATGCTTGGAGGTGTCAGAATTAAGCAGAGTGTTCAAGTTAATCATGTTGGTGGTTTTATAAGCCCTTGGGTGGAAAGAAAGATATGGATCTAAATGCGTCAACATTTAACACAAACAACCTCTTTCCAAAAAGCCTTTCCTCATCTCTGTAAAGTTATTCAACTAACATGTATTAAGTGTTTACATAAGGCCAAGCAGGTGCTGGAATACAAAGCTGAGTGTCAGGTGGCCATAGTCTTAGGTGGTACATAGGTCTTTGAGGGGATCAGGCCCATATGCAGATAATTATAAAACAGCATATTCAGCACAGTGATAGATATTGACCAGGCACTGAAGGACTGCAGAGAAGGAATACCAAATTCAACCATGTATGGTGAATGAGAGACTTCCTGGAGGAAGTAACAGCCAGGTCCGTAAGATAAGTAGGAATAAGCCAGATTCTGTGGGTAGGATGGTAGAGTGTATGATAAAGGTAAGAAACAGCATGGTAGGAGGTGTAATTATAAGCATTCAGTATTGTTAGAGTGGAAATACAGAGCCAGAAACTGTGAAAGTTGAGGCTTGAGAGGCAGGCCAAGGGCTAAATCAGAAATTCTCTAGCTCAGCTGTATGTTAGAATCATTTGGGAAACTTTAAAAATCTCTAAGTGCCTGGGTCCTAATTTAAATGGATTGAAGTTTGGCCTGATCATGGAGATCTTTCAGAGACTCCCAGATGATTCTGATATGAAGCCAAGGTGGAGAGAAAAATGACGAAACAGAGTTCTGAGGGAAAATTGGCAGAAACTGGAGATTGGTGGAATATGAGCGTAGGTGGAAAAGTCAGTTATTTCCAGGTTTGTGTCTTGAGGGACAAGGTGGGATAATGGTGCTACCAACTGCAATGAAGAATTAGAGTTGGGGGAAGATGAGTTTGGAGCACCTGTGGGATGTCCAAATAGAATTGTTGAGCAGGTAGATAAAATCAAGATATATAACATCAGATGTACACCACCTGGTGGAATGACATACATACTGGTAGGTGTTGAACCAGTGGAAGTAGCTGAGATTACTTGGGAAGATCAGACCTCTTAGAAGATCCACAGTTAAGGTTTGGATAGTGCAAGGCACTCATAAAGAGAGGGAACAGAGAGGTTATATGAGAATAAAGAGGTTGTTGTGCTATTTTCATGATTTTTAGAAAATAATGAAATTCTGGCTCTGTAACCATCTCTGTCACCAGTAAAGAGGAAAAGTGCTCTTTTTGAGGACTTCTTGGTCTAGATACTTTTCTAAGGTCCTTGAATGTATTACCTCTTCATTTTTTTTAAGATAAATTAAAACATAACTTGTCCAAGATTATACGCTAGTAACTGGTAGAGGTGGCTCCCAAGTCCACACCGTTAGCCTCTATGCTAGTGTGCTGATATTACCACCATCCCATAATAATGGACTTTGGCAGTACAACCTTTACTCATACCAGTGAAAAGAAAACAGGATGATGGCTCATGCCTGTAATTTCAACACTTAGAGAGTCCAAGGTGGGTGATTACCTGAGCCTAGGAGTTTGAGTCCAGCCTGAGCAACATAGTGAAACCTGTCTCTACAAAATAATAATAATAATAATAAAATTAGCTAGGAGTGGTGCTGCTGCACTCCTGTGGTCCCAGCTACTCAGGAAGCTGAGGCAGGCAGGTCAATTGAGCCCAGGAGACTGAGGCTACAGTGAGCTGAGATCACACCACTGCACTCCAGCCTGAGTGACAGAACAAGACCCTCTCTCCAAAAAAAAAAAAAAAAAAAAAAAAAAAAAAAAAAAAACACCAAAAAAAAAAAAAAAAAAAAAGAAAGAAAAAGAAAAAACAGGAAAAATAGAGATTGCACAGCATTTTCTCTATTTAAAAAGGACACACAGAGAAGAGTCAAGGAGTCAAAGACTGAACGTAATAAACAAAGACAAGACTCTATGACAATAGTATCCAGAAGGATAAAGCCAACTGTTACTTTTTTTGGTAACAGCTTCATTGAGATATAATTCACTTACCATGCAGTTGATGGTTTGTGGTATATTCACAAAGTTGTCCAACCATTTCCACAACCACTTATAAAATATTTTTATCACCTCAAAATGAAACTCTGTACAGTTTAGCTATCACCCCCATTTCCCTAAGCCCCCCTCCAGCCTCCATCCTTAAGCAGGCACTAATCTAATTTCTGTCTCCATGTTTGTCTATTCTGAACATTTCGTATGTATGGAATCATAAAATGTGTAGCATTTTATGATTGGCTTATTTCACTTAACATGATGTTTTCAAGGTTCATACATGTTATAGCATGTATCTGTACATCATTTTTATGGCCAAATTAATATCCCATTGTATAGATATACCATATTTTGTTTATCCATTCATTAGTTAATGGACATTTGATGGTTTCAACTGTTTGGCTATTGTGAATAGTGCTGCTGTGAACATTTGTAGACAAGTTTTTGTGTGAACATGTGTCCATGTTTCTTTTGGATATATATCTAGGAGTAGAATTCCCAGGTCAAATGGTAAATCTATGTTTAATTTGTTGAGGAATTGCCTCACTGGCTGCACCATTTTCTCTTTCCACCAGCAGTGTATGGGGCTTTCTGTTAGTCCACATCCTCACCAGCACTTGTTACTATCTGGCTTTTATTATAGCCATCCTATGGGTGTAAAGTGACATCTCATTTGGTTTTGATTCACGTTTCCATGAGGACTAATGATATTGGGCATCTTTTCATGTGCTTGTTAGCCATTTGTATTACCTTCTTTGGAGATATGTCTATTCAGATCCTTTGCTCATTTAAAAATTGTCTTCATAATCACTTTTTTTTAAAGACTTTTAAACTACTTTTTAAAGAATAGTTTTAGGTTCACAGCAAAATTGAGAGGAAGGCACAGAGACATCCCATATGTCCCCCGCCCTGACACATGCATAGCCTCCCCCAATAACACCCCCCACCAGAGCGGTACATTTGTTACGATTGATGCACCTACCTCATGTAATTATCAAAGTCTGTAGTTTACATTAGGGTTCAGTCTTGGTGCTGTGCATTCTGTGGGATTGGATAGGTGTGTAATGACATGTAGCTACCATCATAGTATCATACAGAGTATTTTTACTACCTTAAAAACCCTCTGTGCTCTACCTGTTTGGCTCTCCCTCCCTCCATCTCCTGGCAACCACTGATCTTTTTACTGTCTCCATAGTTTTGCCCTTCTCAGAATATCATATGATTGGAATCATACAGCACATAGCCTTTTCAGATTGGCTTCTTTCACTTAGTAATAGGCATGTAAGTGTCCTCCATATCTTTTCATGGCTTGATCCTTTATTTTTAGTGCTAAATAATATTCCATTGTCTGGGTGTACCACAGTTTATCCACTCACCAAAAGACACTGTGATTGCTTCCAAGTTTTGGCAGTTCTGAATGAAGCCCCTATAAATATTTGTATGCAGGATTTTGTGTGGACCTACGTTTTCATTTTCTTTGGGTCAATACCAAGGCATGTGATTGCTGCTGGATCATATGGTTTAAGAGTATGTTTAGGTTTATAAATGACAAACTGTCTTCCAAAGTACCGTACCATTTTGCATTCCCGCCAGCAATGAATGAAAGTTCCTGTTGTTCCTCATCCTTGCCAGCATTTGGTGGTGTCAGTATTATGGATTCTGGCCATTCTAACAGGTGTGTAGTGGTATCTCATTGTTGTTTTAATTTGTGTTTCCCCAGTGACATATGATGTGAAGCATCTTTTTATGTGCTTATTTGCCATCTGCATATCTTTTTCCATGAGGCATCTGTTAAGGTCTTTGGCCTTTTTTTTTTTTTTTTTTTTTTTTTTGAGGTGGAGTTTCCCTCTTGTTGCCCAGTCTAATGGCACAGTATCGGCTCACCACAACCTCTGCTTACCAGGTTCAAGTGATTCTCCTGTCTCAGCCTCCTGAGTAGCTGAGATTATAGGCATGTGCCACCACGCCTGGCTAATTTTGCATTTTTAGTAGAGACGGGGTTTCTCTGTATTGGTCAGGCTGGTCTCGAACTCCTGACCTCAGGTGATCCACCCAGCTCAGCCTCCCAAAGTGGTAGGATTACAGGCATGAGCCACGTGCCCAGCCTTTGGCCCATTTTTTATTCATTTTCTTGTTGTTGAGTTTTAAGAGTTCTTTCCATATTTTAAATAATAGTTCTTTATCAGATATGTCTTTACCAAATTTTTTTTTTTTCAGTCAGTGCCTTGTCTTCTCATTCTCTTGACCACATCTTTACAGAATGAAAGTTTTTACATTTAATGAAATCCAGCTTATCAACTGTTTCTTTCATGGACTGTGTCTTTGGTGTCATATCTAAAGAGTCATCACTAAACCCATGGTCATCTGGATTTTCTCTTGTGTTATTTTCTGGGAGCTTTATAGTTTTGTGTTTCAAATTTAGGTTTCCAATGCATTTTGAGTTAATTTTTATGAAGAGTAGAGGCCTGTGTCTACATTTCATTTTAAAGAATTTTTCTTTTTTTGGCATTTGGATGCCCAGTTGTTCCAGCATCATTTGTTCAAAAGACTATCTTTGCCCCATTGTATTGCCTTTGCTCCTTTGTCAAAGGTCAGTTGACTTTATTTATATGGGTCTATTTCTAGGCCCTGTTCTGTTTCATTGATCTATTTGTGTATTTTTTTTGCCAGTACCACACTGTCTTGATTACTACAGCTTTATAGTAAGTCTTGAGGTCAGGTAGTGTCAGTTCTTCAATTTTATTCTTCTCCTTTAATTTTGTGTTGGCTATTCTGAGTGTTTTGCCTCTCCGTATAAACTTTAAGAATCAGTTTTAGAATAACTTTTTAAACTTTGCTTTAAAGAACAAATTATGAAGGACATTCTTAAAAGAGATGTTTTAATGCTCATCAAAAGACAGAAATCACTTATTCTTTCAAAAAGAATGATAAATGAGCGTAGTGGGAAGTGTAGTGGGAGGACTGCTTTGCTCCCTGTCTCAGCCAGCTCACCCCTCTGAGCCTTAGCCTGGCTGTGTAAGTTAGAATAATACCCACATTGCAGATGAGGCTTAAAGGGCTTGTAAAGCACTAGTTTAATGTCTCACACATAACAGATACTAGAAATAACAGCTAACATTTAGTAAACATTTGCTGTGTACCAGTGATGAACTAATCATTTGGGTTGTCTGAATAAGTAGTAGAGTTGGAACTCAAGTCCAGATCTGACTCCAGAACTCATTCTCTTAACCACCCCCATATGCTGCTTTCCGTTAACTGGGAGCTGCTTTTATTCCCACCCACAAAAGCAGAACAGTCATCAGTTAATTGCAAAATAGAGGGTGAAGAAAATTAACTGCTTTAAATGAATCCGGGCTGGTCAAGTTACCTTCCAAGGTACCAAAGAACCTGCCACTGGGATCCCTGTGTCACCAGTGGTCACCCATGAGCCACCTGAAATCAGAGTCAGACAGTGCTATAGAATTTGTGTGTCCTAAGCTCAGCAATTTGGAGCAAAGTCTCCAATTATGTATGTAGTCATAAACATGGAAAATATGAGTCATATGAATATACCATTGGGGGAGATTAATGGTATAATAAGCTGTTCAATAATACTAAGAAAAAATATACATGTGCATATTTAACCCCTATTGCCCAAGGATAGAACTATAGTAATCGGTGTACCGATACAAAGTGCTACAGTGCGTGGAATAGTCTATTTGGAACTGGCAGTTAGATACAAAGTTCTAATTGTGTGTGTGACAGAATAGAAGGGTGTGTAAGGGAACAGTTGTGTCACTTAGACATAAAAAGAGTTAAAGGAGAGTAAGGGCCTGGTTTGCTTTTTCATTGCTTTGGGCTATTTGGCATTCAGAATATTTATCCTAAACCTTTTTGCTTTTAGAATTCAGTTCAGCAAGCGTAGGACCTGGTCAGTTTATACATGCACTGTCCAGTGATTGCAACGTAAGCACCATTTTAAATGTCCTGCCATTACAAAGTATAAGACTTGAATCAAGATACCTAGATTTAATGTGTAGTAGCTCTGATTTGTCTGGTAAGTCACTTTACCACCAAGCTTCAGAGTCTCTGTTTACTTATAGAGCAGGGGTCTGAGTTACCAGTTATTCAAAGGATTGATCAGCGGTTGTAAATCCTTATACACATATTGGTACAGTTATTTTTATTGTTAGACTTGAAAGTTCTAACATGATGAAACTATTTCATGGTATCTCTTTATAATATTCTGTATCCTACGTCTCACATTAATTTTCTCAGTTGAGTCACAGTACAAGTCTGGCAGGTTAGAAGGTAATGCAGATTTTAGCCTGAACTAACTGCTCTGTGAGGCCGAGGTCTGCCCTTTTGTCTGTCATTAGGAGATAGTTGCTATCTAAGCTTATGACCTTTTACAGTAGATTCAAAAGTAAAAATAAAGCCAGTAAAATTTTTCTTTATCTGCTTGCACTTGTCAATATAGTTGCTTTCGGAAATTCTAGAATATGACTATTTTCTGATAGCCAAATAGTTTGCTTTCTGATGGTTTGCAACATTAGAATATGATTTGAGCAGGTTGTGGTGGCTCATGCCTGTAATCCCAGCACTTTGGGAGGGCGAGGTAGGCGGATCACTTGGGGTGGGGAGGTTGAGACTAGCCTGACCAGCATGGAGAAGCCCTGTATCTAATAAAAATACAAAATTAGCCAGGAGTGGTGGTGCATGCCTGTAATTCCAGCTACTCAGGAGGCTGAGGCAGGAGAATTACTTGAACCCAGGAGGCTGTGGTAAGCTGAGGTGAGCTGAGATCCCGCCGTTGCACTCCAGCCTGGGCAACAAGAGCAAAACTCCATCTCAAAAAAAGAAAAAAGAATACGAATTGAACTTCTTTCCTTTTTGTGCTTACATGAGCAACATAGCTCCTAATGGAATAGAACTTGACATGCCTCAAAAAGACATGAATTTAAAAATTTGTCCAATAATTATCTAAATTTCCAAAAGTAAAAACAAATGTCTTTGTGGTGGAAGCATGCTACCTGGTACTCAATATTTGCCAAGTGGATGAAAAGCTATTCTTTTACAAAATAAAATACCTAGTAATTTTCTAGTGTCCTGATAAAACTTCAACAAAAATGCAGCCTTCAGAAAATGCAGCTTATTCATCTAGATTTACTGTTAAAATCTCATCTTTTCAGTGAGCTTAACTACAGTATAACTGGAAACCATTATGTGATACTCTTGCTGCATAATTGGGCACACAGAGAATTGCATTGTTCACTGGTGCTCCTCTCCTCCAAATGGGCAAGGACTTTTCTGGGACTTGTGACATAATCTCAACAAGCATTCTCTGTGTTTGTCATTACAGATTGTCTTTTGTCCCTTACCTTCTGGAATCTGCCCTGATTTTTCCCCTCTCCTTTCCTAGGTGTCTCTTGTTTTTGCCTTATTCTTGCTTGCACTGTAACTTGGAACAGTGGTTCCCAGCTATGGTGAGACACACCTGTGATTCATAACTTGTCTGTCAGTCTCCACATCCTCCCACAGCGTGGGGGTGGGTCTTGTGGCCCAGCCCACTACTAATTATTCCTCTGGGAACATCAACCTGATAGTAGCCATGATCTCTCATCTTTCTTCTTTGCCCACTCTTCCTGTCTACCAGAAAGGACCTACCAGGAAGTTTTCATCAGTTTCTCTGACTGCCTATAGTTAACACTGCTGTACTGTCTCCTGAAGCTCAGAGTTTATCTTCATATCACATTCTCATAAAAGCTTATTGAAGCCCTCCTGTGTGTCAGGCACTGGGGATGTGGCAAATCATAAAACAAAAACTTCGGCCCTCTTGGAGCTGGTGTTTGAGTAGACTAAAACAAAAAAATGAACAAAATGAGTAAGTGAAGTGTGTAGCGTCTTAGAAAAATAAAGCAGGGAAGGGGAAGGGGAGTTCTGCAGGGAGGTGGATCCAGAGGCATTTTATTTTGAACAAAATAAAATACCCAGATAAAGCCTCTCTGAGATGGTGACGGTGGGCAGAGACTGGAGGGCCGTGAGGATATCTGGAGGGAACCATGTGGATATCTGGAAGATCATTCTGGGCAGAGGGGGTAGCACACGCAAAATCCTTGAAGCAGGGGCAGCCTGTGGTGCCTGAGGAGTAGTGTGGAGGCCTGTGAGGTGGGAAAGCAGGAGAGAGGAGGGAGCGAGGGTCTGGGTGTGACCTAGGAAATGAGGGAGATTGTTTACGTTCTTGTGGGCTATTTATAAGAACTTTGGCTTTTGCTTGGAGTGAGAACCCATTGGAGAGTTTTAATTAAAGGAGTGACATGATCTGATGTGTTTTAACAGTATCACTATGGCTTGCCAGATTAAAAAGGGGGGAGGGATCAGAAGCCAGGAGATCCATCAGGAAGCTAGTTCAGTAATCCAAACACAAGATGATGACTTGGATCAGGATGGCAGTGGGGGACGTGTGAGAAGTGATCTGGATGTATCGTGAAGATGGAGCCTACAGGTGGATTGAATGTGAAGTGTGAGAAGTATCAGGTGGCCTGAGCAACTAGAGAGATGATACTGGCATCCACTAAGGTGGAAAATCATAGAAGAGGAGCAGGTTGGGAGATGCTTAGGAATTTGGTTATCGATGTTATTTTGATGTGCCTTCTAGACATCTGAAGGGGGATACCGAGTATGCAGTAGAACATGTGAAGACGTTCAGAAAAGATGTTCAGGCTGGAGTGCAAATGTGGGCGTCTATCAGTACATGAATAAGCCATGAGAGTGAACCAGGCCACCAAGACTCTGAGGATGTAGAGGAGAGTCCAAAGGCTGAACCTTAGGGCCCTGCGACATTAGAAGTCTGGAGAGTTGAGGAGGAGCGAGCAAAGGAGCTTGGAAAGGCAGACCAGTGAGGTGGGAGGATATGAGGAGAGCAGAGGCAGTGACCTGGAAGACAAGTGAAAAAGAGAGTAATCAGCAATCACAGACGCTAGTGATAGGTCCAGTAAAATAAGAGGAGGCTGCCTGGGGAGATTCAGAAGTTCCTTTTCTTTAAAGTGAAACTTCTGAAAATAATGTTAAAAGCGTAGTTTTCCAGGTACATGTAGTAAACATTTTTCTACAGTGATAACAGCTTCCTTGGTATTTCTCGAAATTGGTTCTACGGGTTATTTTTGTTGTTGTTGAGACACAGTCTCACTCTGTCACCCAGGCTGGAGTGCGACGGCACCATCTTGGCTAACTACAACCTCCGCCTCTTGGGTTCAAGCAATTTTCATACTTCAGCCTCCTGAGTAGCTAGGATTCAGGCACCCACCGCCGCACCCAGCTAATTTTTGTATTTTTAGTAGAGATGAGGTTTTGCCATGTTAGCCTGGATGGTCTTGAACTCCTGACTTCAACTGATCTGCCCACCTCAGCCTCCCAAAGTGCTGGGATTATATCATGAGCCAGCCCGCCTGGCCTGGCTCTATGGGCTCTTGAAAAGAATGTATAGTCTCTTGTATGTGTGTCCATATGTTAATTTTGTTAATAGTGTTCAAATCTTTCACATTCTCATTAATTTTCATTAAGAGAACTATATTAAACTTTACTACTATGATTATAGATATGTCATTTTTTTCTTTTTCTTTTTTTTGGAGGGAGATAGGGTATGTCTCTTAGTTTTTTATTTTACACTTTGAGGCTTTCCTGTTAGTTGCAAATAAGATCAGAATCATTCTTGTTCCTGGTGAATTGTTTCTCCCATCTTATACAGGTCCTTAAAGCCTCACTTGTCTGTTGTAACAAAACCTCCCCAGTTGCTTTTAGAATTTTTATTTGGATAACTTTTTCTAGCCCGCTACTTCCAACATTTCTATGACCTGATTTTTACTCCAGAGCCTCTCTTTTCACTGACAGATTTAAGCCATTTACATTGATTAAAACAATTGATACTTTTATTTGTATCTCTTTTTTTTATGTATTTTCTATTTACCAGGCATTTTCTTTGCCTCTTTTTGTTCTGCTGACATAGGGGCTTCTGTCCTATTGATCAAGTTTCTTTGTTTCTTTTATTGCCCTCTACTGGTTGGGAAATTATGTATTCTGTCTGTTCTTTGAGTGGTTACCTTTCTGTTTTAACATATATGTTTGCCTTTGATCAATATCTCCACCTTCTGATCGATGCAAGAAGGATGATTTATCTCTAATGATACTCTTCGTCTTTCATGTTACTACATTTTTGTGTTTTAACTTCACCTTGTATTTATACCTACCAGCTTACTCATTATTATCGTTTTGTATAGTCAATGATTATTTTGATTTTTTTACGAATTAGTGTTTTGGTTCACCACTTCTTATATCTCTTTTTTTCCCTTCTTATTTAATTTTCTTATTCCTGAAATACATCTTTTAACAGTTTCTCCATTTATGTCTACTAGTGGTAAATGCTCTAAGACTTTGTATCAAAATGTCTTTATTTCTCTGTCATCTGTGAATGGTAGTATAATTAGATTTCTGGCTGGACAGTTATTTTTCTCTGTGTTGTGTGTTATGTGCAGTCTGTCTAATTGCTCTTCGAATGTGGTTATTCTGGTTTTTCTTTCTGTTTAATAACTTTTTCCCCTCCTTGGTGTTTTGGTATGGATAATTATTTATTTTTTTCCTAATCAGAAACCATGGTTCTGAACTTGGGACATTGTATCATTCATCAATTCTAGAAAAGTCTCAGACATTATAATCTCAGTATTACCTCTCTCAGTTCTTTCCGTTCCCTCCTCCTAGACTACTGTCAGATGTATGTTGGGCCTTGTCATTCTGTCCTCTGTGTCTCGTAAGCTCCATTTCATGTTTTCCATCTCCTTTTTTTTTTTTTTTTTTTTAGACAGAGTCTCACTCTGTGAAACCCCATCTCTACTAAAAATACAAAAATTATACAGGCCTGGTGGTAGGCACCTGTAATCCCAGCTACTCAGGAGGCTGAGGCAGAGGATTGCTTGAACCAGGGAGGTGGCGGTTGCAGTGAGCCGAGATTGCACCACTGCGCTCTAGCCTGGGCGACAGAGCGAGGCTCCATCTCAAAAAAATATATTATATGTATATATATGTGTCCACACACACACACACACACACAGACACACACACACACTATATGTTTAACATAACTGAAGACACATAATGAAGGGCTTAAAGCCATAGGTAGTCTATTAAAACAAGGAATAAGCATAGTTGAAAAAGAATAAAAATGGCAATTATTATCATGGAAATGATATATTAATAGATTGTGTAAGATGCAAGCCAGCATTTCCATTCATTACTTTATAGACAAAAATCTTTTTAATAGTGTCAGTCTTCTGTTGAGAGAATATTTTTCCTGCTCCACCCTGTAATCTTCAGTCTCCTGCCAGTTTCCTCTTATTGGCCAAACTGAGGCAGAAGCCAGTGAAAACAGAAGCTTAGAAAAAACAGAAGCTTAGAATAAACAATATGTAGGTTGGCCTTTTTGCAGCACAGAGCAGAACACGGAAAGGGTGAGAAATGGACCTGGGTACAAACTGGCCTAGGACCCACACAGCATCCTACCCCCTAACAAATATCCCCTGACTGCTGGTGGCCAAAATGCTGTGCTCAGTTTCTGTTACAGAAATGTGTTAGACACAGTCCCTAATCTGCAGTGAGAGCCACAGACAAACTACACACATCAGCAACAGACAAGCTAGATGGTGTGAAATGTTAAAATATAGACATAAACCAAAGGAGAGGCAGGTCTGGGTGAGTGGGACAGAGGGACAGGAAAGGTTTTCCCGAAGAAGGGTCCCTTGGGCTGCACCTCGAAGGATGAGTAAGATGGTTCTTTGTGGAGAACAAGGTGTGGACAGAGGACACCACAGGAGCAAAAACAGCAGAGCCGTGGAAAGTGCGTGCAGCCTGCGAGGTGGCGGGAGGAAAGGCGGGCAGCGTAGTCAAAGCTGAGGCAGGAAAGGTGGGCTGAGGCTGGCTTCTGGAGACTCCGGAGCCCATGCCACCAAATTAGGACTTCATTCTGCAAATAATGGAAGCCGTTGAACGCTTGTGAGGGAAGGAACACAAAAAATGTCAAGGCTGGCTTGAGCTGTTCAATAGAAATCAAGTATGAGTCCCACATGCAGCCCTATACGTAACTGAAAATTTTACAGTAGTCACCTTAAAAAAGTCAAAAGAAACGGATGGAATTAATATTTTTTCTTCATTCAGTGTATCTAAAATACCTTTTCAGTATGTAATCAATAGATTATGAATGCAACATTTCCCATTTCTGTTTTTCTGGGATCGGTCTTCCCAGTCGAGTGTGTATTTGACACTTAGAGCACGTCTTCATCTGGCCCAGCCACACTGCGGGTGCTCATAGTCCTGGGTACTCATAGTAGCTAAGGGCTACTCTGTTGACAATGCAGGTATTAGAGGGTGGAAGAGGGGTGTATTCTGTCCATAAAACCCAAATTCCTCAGCTCATCAGGACTTTTCTCAGGGCAAAAAGGAGTTTACCCTCTCTCCCCTCAAAAAAAAGAGGATTCTGTGGTCAAATACATGTTGGGCACTCAGCTCATCACGCTTTTCTTTAGCACAGAGTTTCTCACTGCCTAAGAGGCTAATGTGCATTGGGGCCCTGTGAGCGAGATGCACAGTCTGCAGCAACGTGGATTCACCTGACCGTGCAGGACAGGAGTGTCAGGAGCCTATTCTGACATCTGCTGGACTGAGGGGAGCAGAGAACCAGGCAGCAGGCAGAGGCAGAAGACAGAAGGAAACACAAGAGGAGAGGCACAAGGGCTGAGACAGGCAGACTCGAGCCTCCAGAGCAGCCTGTCACCCGTACTGTGGGCTGGCAGAGCAGGGTGCAAGTTCAGAAAGGGTCACTGAACTTGGCAATGCCAAGGTCATCGTTACCTTCCTGAGACCAGTGTCGGGCAATGGGGCAGAAACCAGAATCCTCTGAGTGGAGATGTGACAGGGAGAGCTGGCGAGAGTTGGCCATGGGTATAAACTCCTCCAATGACATTTGGCAGTGAGACCAAAGAAGAGGGCTGCTGAGGAGGGACCAGGGTTGGAGGAAGGGAGCTGGTTGGTTGGTTTCGAACAGTGGGATAGGAGGGACACTTAGAAATGTTTATAGGCTAAGAAGGAAATGGCGAGGAGTGAACATAGAAGCGTGAAGGAAACGGGGGGCCCTGGAGGAGAGGCTGATTACAGACAGTGGCTTTAGAAAGAAACAGGACCCATCCTTCCCTGACTCAGGAAGGATGCACAGCGGCAAGTGGGCAGACAGAGGGGAGGAAGGGGAACCTCGTATCTTTATTTTTTCCCTGACATCAGCGGTAAGAACATCTGAAAGTGAGGGTAGGAGTCGGGTTGGAAACTTAAACAGAGGGTAAAAATTTAAGGTGACTCATGCCTGGAATCCCAGCACTTTGGGAGGCTGAGCTGGGCAAAGCACTTGAGGCCAGGAGTTCGAGACCATCCTGGCCAGCATGGCGAAACCCTGTCTCTACTAAAAGTACAACAATTGGCTGGGCGTGGTAGCGTGCACCAGTAGTCCCAGCTACTTGAAGGCTGAGGCAGGAAAATCGCTTGAACCTGGGAGGTGGAGCTTGTAGTGAGCCGAGATTGTGCCAATGCACTCCAGCCTGGGCAACACAGGTGTCTCAAAAAATAGTTTAAAAGCCATCGTGATGAAATGCAAAAGGGTCAGCTAGGCGTGACATGCCAGGGGTGTCCCCATATTATCCTGCTAAAGCTAATGTAATGTATAGTCCAGCTTTAGAAACAATAAAATATCTGAGACTCTTCCTGTTATTGCAAGGTATTATTCCAGATAGAAGGGCCAATATTTGTGGTTTTTAATGTAAATCATTGTTTCCCAAAGTGTGGTAGTTGTATCCTCAGGGTACGCAACTCAGTGACACACAAAATGGACCTATTTTATTTGAATGATTATGTATTTACTTTAATGACTATTAGACGAAACATAATGAGCACATTTAACTTCAAACATGAGTACGTATAGAGAAAAATATCAAGTAAATAATAATAGAGATGGAATGTGGCTGTGGCAGAAGTCCTGAAAGCAGAACGTGAAGTTTGTAAGACACTGGTAGGCGAGGTGGGGCAACCTTGGACACTGGCCTGAGTTCCCTCCATCAATCACCTGGCCACACTGAGCAGCACCACTGGATCCTATCAGGATGAGTTCCATTTCGCCAGGTGAATGGCCTCCAAGCCTCTCCTCCTTGCTCCGCAACAGCCTCATCAAGCAGACGTTTGGATTAGCCTCAGTGATTTTTCAACACTCTGCAGTTCCTCCTGGCAGAAGATAATAAAGGACTGTCCCCCTTAAAGCTTAACAATTTTGAACATGACAGTGGCATTATGATTTCTTTCTTTTTCTTTCTTTCTTCTTTTTCTGTTTCTTTCCTTCCTTTCTTTCTTTTCTTTTTCTTTTTTCTTTCTTTTCTCTTTCCCTCTCCCTCTCCCTTCTTTCTTTCCTCCCTCCCTCCTTCCCTCCCTCCCTTCTCCCTTTCCTTCCTCCCTTTCCTCTTCCCCACTTTCCCTGTCTCTTCCCTCTCCCCTTCCCTTCCCTTTTTCCTTCCTTTCCCCAGTTCCTTTCTTTTCCTTTTTTTTTCAGCCAGGGTCTCCGTTATCTAGGCTGGAGTACAGTGGTACAGTCAGAGCTCACAGTACAGCCTTGAATTCTCAGACTCAAGCAGTCCTCCCAGCCTTAGCCTCACAAGTAAATGGGACTACCGGCACATGCCACCATGCCTGGCTAATGTTTTTTTTAATTTGGTAGAGATGGGAGTCTCACTTTGTTGCCTAGGCTGGTCTTGAACCCCGAGGCACAAGTGATCCTCCTGCCTCAGCCTCCCGCAGTACTGGAATTACAGGCACCACATCCAGTCTGTGATTTCCTTTTAGAAACACCAAACATAACCTGCCTTATTCACTTTTTTTTTGTTCTCTGTGGGAGTAATTTCTTTAAAGCTGTTGACAACATCTGTAGAATATAGAGAAGTTGTCTTCTTTAGAACTGTCTGTAAGCCCAAATCTGTACAAAATGCATAAAAATGCAAAGGAAATTAGAAAGGGCAACAGGCCCTGCTTGATGGAAGGGGAGTGTCCTGGCAGGTGCAGGGGTGCACCTTCTCTCTGCTGCCCTTCCTGGGTGCCTCAGCTACAGAAGGTCTTCCCTATGTCATTCATCTCTTTCCCGGTTTTCTGACACAAGCCACTTACTGCCTCATGTTGTAGCTTGCTGGTTACCTACATGCTGTCAGTCTAAATAACAGAGAGAGACTCTAAAAGAAACTGATGTTTATTTGAGAATAGTTGTTGCACTGGGCACAGTGGCTCACACTTGTAATCTCAGCACTTTGGGAGGCTGAAGCAGGCGGATCATGAGTTCACGAGTTTGAGACCACTCTGGCCAATATGGTGAAACTCCGTCTCTACTAAAAATACAAAAATTTGCCAGGCTTGGTGGCATGCACCTATAGTCCCAGCTACTCGGGAGGCTGAGGCAGAAGAATCGCTTGAACCTGGAAGGTGGAGGTTACAGTGAGCCGAGATCATGCCATTTCACTCCAGCCTGGGCAACAGAGTGAGACTGTCTCAAAAAAAAAAAAAAAATAGTTATTGCAATGGGAATACGCATGCCAACAGGTGCTTATTCAGACAGGTAAAGCAGGAAAAAGTTTTTAAAGAAAAAATGAAGAGGATCACATAATTTATTTTTTTGTAATTATCCTTGACTGTAAGAATCAGTAACAAGGGTGGCACCAGTCCAGGGTTGGACAGGCGGTTGCTGGGCAGATATCCTTGCACAATATCCATGGCCTTTATGCAAGTTTGTGGTTTTGCAGAGTCTTCTGTGGTAGTTCCAGTTATCAAGCATTCGTGGATGAGAACTCTCTCTTCATGTCTTTTCCTGGCCCTTTGTCAGGATTTTTAAAACAAGTGACTCCATTTTGGTTCTTTCACTGCTTTTGCTTTTTTTCTAAGGAGGGTTTCCTGATGCATTTTGCCACATCACTGTGTATATGCAAGCCCTCAGCTACTTGTTGAGTGACTCTGGAATTATGTCACTTCATAGTCTGACATCTAGTTTAGCTCTGATGTGCCTGTAAATTGCTCCAAAGTGAATGCAGTACCTCTCACCCTGATGCGAGGCTGCTTGTGACTTTCCCATCATTTGTGGCTGGATATCTGTCATGTACCAGGAGTTATTTGTTCTAGTGAGATGAGGCAGTGGTCTTCTGGGAATTGCTGGGATCTGGGAATTGCAGGTTTGATAACCTTAGAACTTTCCTTTGAGAAATCTAGAGACATGTTTCTCAAAGTTTTTTTAACCGTAGCTCACAGAAATATATTTTACATTTTCAAATACATGCATAACTAAACATTTTGCCATATTTACCAAAGCTGTATGCATGGTAATTTCTATTTATTTATTTTTTAATGCTGGGCCTGACCAGCATTTTAAAAACCAAAATGATATAATGACCCACTAATGGCTTATGACCTGCAATTTGGAAAACAGTGGTCTGAAGCCATGTGATTCATTTAATCATTTCAGTAACTTCAAAACATGTCTGGAGATGGTGAGATTCTTCACCCGCTCTGCACAGTTCTGAAAAGAAATTAGGAGCACATTGAAATGTTTCAGACATTGCTAATTTGCCACTTTGGAGCTCTGAGTACTGGCTCATTAATGCCGACTCTCCGCATATGCGTGCAGTTAGCAGCGCTCTTTTTAAGGCTGTCGTTCTTTCAAAGCAGCATTTGTAAACCCAGCACGTCTGCTGACAAATGTCTATTTTCTACAAAGCCAACTAAAGTAATTAAACTACCCTTTTTCTTCCCCCACAGGGTGTGCTGATCTGCAAACTCTGGACACAATGCAGCCAATTGAGAGGAAAAGACAGGGCTATATTCACGAACTGATTCAGACCGAAGAGCGGTACATGGGTGACCTGCAGCTCGTCGTCGAGGTGAGGAGGCCGCTGCTGGTGGCTCTCGGGGGATCTGCTGTCTCCCACAAGAGATGGTGGGCATCAGTCTCGGGGCTGCTTCCACGCGGAAGCAGAGCAAGGCATCACTTTTGATGTGTGAATTCACAAATAGTGACGGCAGCTCTCACACCCTCCAAATGCTGTCTCTGCCCACCGGATAATGCTTTAGATTGAAAGTCTGTAATCAGCTCTTTCCCCCACATGAGGTCACTCAGAGTGAACCGGGAGAACAAGAGGGCAGTCACATGCCTTCGCTGGGTGTGGCAGGAGCCCCATCAAGGAAGGACTGGGATAAAATGGATGGGATGGTCGTGCTGCAGACTGTAGCTTCCTCAGATATTTGCCTAACTATATTTACATTGCTGTTTTAATACCTGACATTTTCATAAACTGACATCTCCAGAGGAACTGTGAAACAGTGAAAGTGGTCACCTCATGTTTCTATCAGTTTGGAAAACCCAGTGGGAGCATATTGTAAAATATTTCCCAAATATCATATAGCTACTGTTTGTACCAGTGACCTCTAACTGATGACAGCCATCCTTATTACAGTAGGACTTTAAAATGATTTGTGCTTGAGTGAACAACAGAAGACTTTCTATTTCTACTATCCCTTGTTTCCACAGCTTTCCACGGTTCCCAGTGTATAAGACTCTGAGGTTGGAAGACCAGTTAACAAACCACCCAAAGAGAACAGGCATCCCCCACCCCCACACACCAGACAGGTGCAGCGTATACCTGCCCTACCTTTCATCGCAGAATGGAGCAGAGGCTGTGACCTTCTGCGTCTGTTCGCCTGCAGCCCTGCCCTGGATTCACTCTCCACCTTAAGCGCAGGCCTCATGCCTGGGATATCCAGATGTGGAATACTTGTTCCCCTCCCATGCAAACTCCCATCATTTTTATTAACCTCCTGCAAGGATTAACCCTGCTGCTGGTCAGAGCCCAATCTTAAGGGACTGTCGGTAGGCGCAGAAGTCTCCCTCACACTAGGACAGAGGTGAGCAGGCACCAGATTGCTTGCCCCATACTCTGAGGACTGAAGCATCAGGTCTGGGTCCAGGGTTCAAGGTGAAAAGCCCCGTTCATAGGTAAGCTTCTTATAATATCCTCATGGAGGTTCCCAGAGGACAGACCATCTTATTCCCATCTGCTTCCCTCACCAAGCCCGGCACCAAGCAGCTGCATGAACAGCTACAGGGGCATAACCGAATCAGCGAATAAATAGATGGACAGCCAGATGCCTCCCCATCCCCAGCCGCAGCCTCCAAGCAGGCCAGCGTCTTTCCGGGGCTGCTGTCACAGGATTGGCCTGGTGTCTGCAGTCTGACTTGGAACCATAAAACTCTCTTTAGAGCGTGTCCAGCACTTTTACCTGAATTCTGTGAATCCACATTCACCTCAACTCAGTAAACATTAATTGCAAACCACGATGTGCAAAGTGCTTTGCTAGACAGCAGAGATGAAAGAAAGTTCTTGTCCCCGAGGAGTTCAGAGTCCTATTGGACACAGAGAGGCACAGGAGGCCAGTGAGGCTAAAACCAGGGGGTGGCGACCACCCCAGCCAGGAAGGACTTTCCTGGTTTCGACAAGGATAAGTTTGCTTCTCCAGGAGGAGGAAACAGAAGTGGACGGCACGCACGGAGGGAGTTACTGGAGTGGGAAGCAGCTGGCGGCCGGGCTGGTGAGGTCGGCAGGGGCAGGTCTCAGAGGCCCTGGAACCTCCAGGAGGAGTCTGCGTCTTATCACACGGACAGCGGAGGGCTTTGTGCGATTCTAATAGAGAGCAGCATGTCATGGGTATTTTGGAAAGATGACATATAAGAAGAGTGTCTCAGATAACTTCTCTGTTTCCTTAAGGTGTTGAAAGTCATTCCGTAGGAATCTGTTATGCAGTAGAAACTTAGATTTAGAATCGAAGACAGTTGAATTGTAGTCCTAGGTCTTTCATATTCTGTCTTGACCTTGAGCAAGTCTCCCTCTAAGCCTTTATTTCTTCGTGGGTCAATTGGGAATAATAATACGTGACTCAGCTTCGCCTCCATCACCCATGAAGCTCATTCGAACCCTGAAAACACAGGCATGCGTGTACACACAATTTACAGAGCACTGATATGTACAAATATGCATATTACACGTATCAGTGCTTTGTAGATCCTTAAGTACTATGCAATACAGATGTAGAGTATTATTCTTTCTTTCTCAGCAGCTAACTTCGAAACCCACATCTGCTTGGAGTTAGTCTGAGGGGTGGCATAAGTTGTTACTCTGGTTCTCGGTTGATGTCTCACAAATTGTTGTCTAGAACTCTGAGATGCTCCACCTAACGACAGCCTGCTTCCCCAATCCTGAAGCTCCTACAGTGCGTAGGTGCTTATGCTCATGGCTTTATTTAACCTTCATAACATCCCTAAGAGAGAAATCTGAGATTCTCCTCTTAACAAGGAGATTACTAGATTCAATCCTTGGAATCAGCCTTGATAGGAGCTGCACTGGCAAAAAGTAAGAACATTGTGCAATAAAAATTTGTCCTAAGTATGCTTATTTGGAATTGTCATGATCTGATTAGTTTCAGTTTATGAAGACATTGTTTGATTTCGACCACATGTAGGCTGTGTTATCCACACTTAAGCTAACTTGTGTTTTTATGTTGTGACTTTAGGTTTTTCAGAAGCGCATGGCAGAGTCAGGCTTTCTTACTGAAGGAGAGATGGCCCTGATCTTTGTTAACTGGAAAGAGCTCATCATGTCTAACACAAAGCTGCTGAAGTGAGTCCTGAGCATCACCTGTCATTGCCGCTGGCCCCGAAGCCCCCACACCGAGACTCACACAAAACCCTCTGCAGGGGCTTCTTTGCAAAGCAGCTTCAACTGCTTCTGCTCCCTCAGGCTTGTTATTTTATTATCATTTTATGAAATGTTCTGTGACTGTAAAATACATAATTATTGAGGAAAGGAAAGAAATATAACAAACTATTTTGATTAAACAAAGAAAAAATTAAATCATTAAACAATATATCAATCTATGATTCCAAGATATAAGATGTCCTTGACCCTGGTAGGGCAGTTAAGAGTCAGAGGAAAGCCGGGCGCGGTGGCTCAAGCCTGTAATCCCAGCACTGTGGGAGGCCGAGGCGGGTGGATCA